>NW_011499865.1:1683162-1707889 GCF_000495115.2 Populus euphratica
TAGTATTATTAGTATTATTATTGCTACTATTATTATTGTTGTTGTTATTGTTACTATTGTTGTGTTTTATAATTATTGATTATAATTTGTACAATTAACCTCCCTATGGTTCGACCCCGGTCTTGCTGGGTTATTTATTACTTCGACACTCCTACACTTGGGAGAAGACATCAATCTTTTAGTCGTGTCACCAAGCTCAAACATTAGGAGCATGCCACAATTTTCAGGCTTGCTTATAGAGGATTTGAGTGGGATGGGAGACTAAAATAGTTATGGTTAGTGACTCTAAATTAAAAGAGTACATTAAAATGCATTTCATGCTTTATACTTTAATGTATTTGTATTAGGGGATTTGATGGTATGATAATGTGTCATCAAGAGAGTATTTGACATAGTGAATGAAGAGGATGAGATGTTGCTGATGTCGTATGTTGAATTGCATGAAGTGAAATGGAATGATACATGGTTCCTTGACTCAGGTTGCTCCAATCATATGTGTGGATACAGAGGTATGTTTACCAATTTAGATGAAAGTTTTCAACATATAGTTAAGCTAGGAAACAATAGTAGAATGAGTGTGGTTAGAAAAGAAAATGTGAAGTTACTATTAAATGGAGTTAATCATATTGTCAATGAAATGTGTACTATGTTCTAGAGCTAAAAAATAATCTCTTAAGCACATGATAACTTTAAGAGAAAGGTTTGGCAATTTTAATTCAAAAGGGAGTCTATAAAATTTACCATCAAGAGAAGGGTTTAATCATTCAAACCCTAATAAGCGCCAACAGAATGTTCATCTTGCTAGCACAAACCCAAGCTCAAGTACCTGTAGAAGTTCAGTTAAAAAGATGTTTTGGCACAAGCACTCAAGATCTTTTCTACCTTTAGCATATATGATATGGTCATTTTAGCTATAAAGGTTTAAGAGCCTTTCAATAGAAGAAGATGGTACGTTGACTTCCCCCATTTCCTAACTAAAACATGACTTGCATGGATTGTATCAATGGCAAGCAATATAGAGATGTCATGCTAAAGAAAAGCTCTTGGAGAGCGAGTCAGAAATTGGAAGTCATTCACACTGATATTTGCAGTCCTATCTTTCTTGAGTCCAACAGTGGAAAAAGGTATAGATTGTGTTTCATTAATAATTGTAGTTGGAAATCATGGGTTTTTTTATTGGTTGAAAGGTCGGAGGCACTAAATTGTTTTAAAAGGTTCAAAATAGTGGTGGAAAAGGACACATTTTACGAACTAATAGGGAATGAGAATTTACTTCCAATAATTTCAATGAGTTCTGCAGATAAAAGGGAATCAAGAGGCAGTTGACCACGACATACACTTCATAACATAATGGTGTAGCTGAAAGAAAAAATAAAACAGTGATATACATGGTCCGATCGATGTTTTCTAACAAAAGGATTCCAAAGACATTTTAGACAGATGTAGTGAATTAAACCTTTTATGTTCTAAATAGGTGTCCGATATTGGCAGTGAAAGATATTACACCGCAAGAGGCATGAAACGGGATAAAACCCTCAGTAGATCATTTTCGAGTCTTTAGTTACTTGGCTCATATATATATTCCAAATGTAAGAAAAGGTAAGCTTGATAATAAAAGTTTTTCTTGTGTATTGTTGGGAGTTAGTGAGGAGTTAAAAGGGTATAGATTGTTTGATCCTATTGCTAAAAAGATTGTAGTGAGTGGGGATGTGGTTTTTAAAGAAGAAAAATAATGGGATTGAGATGTGTCTTATGAGAAACAAATTCTTTTAGACTTAGAATGGGGTGAGAATGAAGAAAATAGTGAGAGAGATAGGGAGAATGACAAAGAGGGTGAAAATATTAATGATGGTTAGGAGAGAAATAATGGTGTAAAGTTTGGTCAGGAAGACAGAACTAGAGGTGAAGAAGGTGAAGATAAAGGGAGAGAGAAGGGTTTTGGTATGGATGCAAGATGAGTTTAGTGAGGAAGATAGAATTAGAGATGAAATAGGTGAAGATGAAGGAAGAGAGAGGGGTCCTCCGCTATAGATGCAAGATTATGTTGCTATGGGAGGCTTATTTGAATATGAATCAAACATGACGTTAGTTATGTCAGTTAATCTTGTTTATTTTGAAGAGGCAGCGAAGAATGAACGTCGAAGACTTACCTTGAACTATGAGATCAATTCTATAAAGAAGAACAAGACTTAGACATTTAATAAGCTATCAGCTAGAGTAAAAAAAATTAGAGTGAAGTGGATCTACAAAACAAAGGACAATAAGCATAGGGACATTGATAAGCACAATGCAAGGCTAGTCACTAAAGGGTACTCATAAAAGCATGACTAGACTACACGATGGTTTTTGCACTAGTGGTAATGTTGGATACAGTAAGGATGATTATTGCTTTGGCAGCACAGAAAAGCTGGAAAATCTTTCAGTTGGATGTCAAATCAGCCTTTCTTCATGTTGAGCTGTGTGAAGATCTCTATATTGAACAACCAAAGGGGTATGAGAAAAGGGGTGGCGAACATCTAGTTTACAAGTTGCATAAAGCTTTGTAAGGATTAAAACAAGCTCAACAAGCTTAGTTTAGCAGGATCGAAACATGCTTCATTAATAAAGGTTTCTATATATATGACAGGGTGTAGACATTATTCATTAAGAGAAGCAAGGAGGAAAGATCATCATTGTAAGTGTTTATATTGATGATTTAATATTTATTGGAGATGATGAAAATATGTTGTCTGAATTCAAAAGTTCCATGATGAGAGAGTTTGACATGTCAAACTTGGGGAAGATGCATATTTTACTAAGGATTGAAGTGTTACAAGGGTCAAATGATATATACATATGTCAAAAGAAATATGCACTAGAGATTTTGAAGAGTTTTGGTATGATGAATAGCAATTCAGTTAATAACCTAATAGTTCATGGATGCAAAGCCAACAAGGATGAAGATGACATTAAAATGGATGAAATGTACTATAAACAGTTGGTAGGTAGCTTAATATATCTCATGGCCACAAGATCGGATATAATGTTTGTCACTTACCTCATAAGTAGATACATGTCTAAACCTACAAAGCTTCATCTACAAGCAACAAATAGGGCATTTAGATATTTAAAAGAGACTGTAAACTTTGAAATTCATTACAAGAAAGGAGGAAATGGTGAATCACTTGCATTTACAAATAGTGACTATGACAGAGACATGGAGGATATGAAAAGTACAAGCGGGTATGTATTTTTGCTAAGCTCTCTTGCAGTTTTGTGGAGTTTAAAGAGGCAGCTCATAGTGACTCTATCAACCACATAGATAGAATTTGTGGCAGCTACAATGTGTGTATGTCAAGCTCTTTGGATAAAAAGGATTTTGAAGGAATTGGGGCATTCTAATGGAGGGTGCACACAAATGAGATGTGGCAACAGCTCAACTATTAAGCTGTCTAAAAATCAAGTGATGCACGGATGCAGTAAGCATATCGATGTGAGGTACCATTTCTTGAGAAATCTTACTAAGAAAGGTACAATTGCATTGGTTCATTGTGGAAATCAAGATTAGGTGACATATTTGATGACTAAACCTCTGAAGCTTAATGCTTTTCTGAAGTTAAAAGAGCTACTGGGTGTTCGAGAAGTTTTGGATGTAAACTGACTGCAATTTGCAGTAAGTTTAAGGGAAGGAATAAATGGTTTTTTAGTTTCCTAGTATTATTAGAATTGTTATTGATTAGGTTTTAATTTTAGTTTAAATAAGTCCTTAGTTTTTAAGAAGTTGTTCATAACTTTAACACTTTCTTGTTGCACCTACCACGTTGTTGTAGACGTGAGCTCTTTTCTAGCTATTATAATTATTTGTGTAAGGCTATATAATAGCCATTGTTATTCATTAAAAAACTGTATCATTCAATCCAGTCTTGTGTTTAAGTTTTTCGTTTTCTTGCTCTCATTCTTAACAGACATGACAATGATGTTATGATAGAGATGATGAATGCCATTTCCACAAACAGGGGTGGAGATAGGGGCTGGCAAGGGCCTCGACCTATATTTTTAACTTAAATAATAATAAAAACTAAAATCTCAACCTTTTTAATTTTATTTTATGGTTTCGCCCCTGCCCACAAACGTTGGTAGGATTGCTGATGCATTGAAAGAAATGAATAATGTGTGTTTGAATGAAGTGTTTGAGATGGTGAAGAGAATACCAGGCTTTGACGATGATCTCATTATTAGGGCTTTTGAATATCCTTTTACTGATGATAAGAGAGCCAAAATGTTAATGAAATTGAATGGTCGATTAAGAAAAAAATGGTTGTTGAAACGTCTGCGTGGTCAAGGTAGTTGAAGTTGAACCACATCATTATTTTAGATCATCAATGCATATTTCTTTAGCCAAATGCTTTTAGTCTTGAGAACCAGTCGACTCAAATCATTTATATGGTACAACCTTTGTTGGTTTTTCAGAAGCCGGAACCACCTTTTTTAGAAGTCTGCAAACATGTATAAAATTTAGACAAAATGATCTTGCTGCTACTGAGGTCTTTAATCGAATTTCAAGCAAGGAAGCGACTTTTTGGAATTCTATGATTTCAGGTCATGTCAACTTGTGGTCATGGTATGCTGGTTGAAAAGGGGGAGAAATATTTTGAGCATATACAGGCCCAAAATAATAAGCCACCGCATATGTATTATGCTTGTATGGTCGATCTCCGTGGCCGGGCTGGATTCATGGAGGAAGTAGTAAAACTCATTGAAAGCTTACCTATTGACCCGGTTTATCTAGCTCATTAGACTTGAAACATTTTATTCGAAAAAAACATATAAAGTTTAATTTTAAATTTATTTATTTTAAAATCATATTTTTTATTTCATCATGTTTTTCAATTGTTTATCATGTCGAATATCAAATTACCCTTTCAGAATTTTATAAAAACTAGAATGTTGAGTTTTTTTGTATTGAGGAAGAAAACATGATAACACTTGCATTATTCCAGTGCAGATAGTTTGGAGCTACGATGTTCACTAAGGGCAATTACTTTCTTTTAATTGTTTCAAAAATTTACAGTACAATATAGGTTACATTTGGTATGAAATGCGTGCAAAAGAATATCAGTAATATTTCAACGTGTTGTACAAAGAAAATCGGTTAAACAAAATCTGTCCAGCTCTAAATGCTATGACTCATGACAAACAACAGCAGTGCAAGAAGAGTCACCATCTACAACCCACAAACTCAATTCTTGAAGCCGCCTTTGAATCAAATCCAAACTTGTGTCCGTAGACCAATAAACCATTTTCTTCCCAGCCTCCACAGATGATTGGTTAAAAGCATTGACACCAATCTTGATGCCAATGCTTGCCTCATCAACCCTGAGAATTCCTGCACCATTCTGTTCCAAGAATTTCACCACAAAGTATACAAAATTTGTGCTCTCTCCCTGTAACAAACCCTTACCTATTATGGCAGCTACCTTCTTCAGGAGATCAGCCCAAATTTCTTGAGCAGAAAAAGAGCTCCTAACATAGAAAAATCCCAAGCTCTTCCCAGCACACAGGTCACTGGAAGGATTAATGAACTCTTGAACTTTACTGAGGAAAAGCACGTTTGCATCCACTGTCAAAGAATCATACCCATCTTCTAAACACTTCTTGATGACATAAGCATTCACTAAAACGTTCTTCATCAGCTCTGCACTGGAGTGTTGAAATCCCATTACTCTCTGTGCTCTAAGATAATTGAAAAACTGGTCAGCATCAATCACAGGATGCCCTCTTCTAGCAAGATCAAATAGAAAGTCAGACCCAGGGCCTATCAATATATAGTTCCTTATGTTTAGCCTCTCCAAGTGGCAAAGCATGTTCCTCGTGATTGTGCCTGATTTCCCAAATATACTCACAAGCAGAACACTCTGATCTTTCTGCACAGTTCGAAGAATAGACCCAACTTCATCCAAGGTCCTTGCAATCCTTCCAGAAAGAACTTCTCTAAAGCAGTAATCATACCATTTCAGATTACTCAGTGGTTGCATTTCCAGTAAGTTGAAGTCAAGACGTAGACCAATAAACCATTTTCTTCCCAGCCTCCACAGATGATTGGTTAAAAGCATTGACACCAATCTTGATGCCAATGCTTGCCTCATCAACCCTGAGAATTCCTGCACCATTCTGTTCCAAGAATTTCACCACAAAGTATACAAAATTTGTGCTCTCTCCCTGTAACAAACCCTTACCTATTATGGCAGCTACCTTCTTCAGGAGATCAGCCCAAATTTCTTGAGCAGAAAAAGAGCTCCTAACATAGAAAAATCCCAAGCTCTTCCCAGCACACAGGTCACTGGAAGGATTAATGAACTCTTGAACTTTACTGAGGAAAAGCACGTTTGCATCCACTGTCAAAGAATCATACCCATCTTCTAAACACTTCTTGATGACATAAGCATTCACTAAAACGTTCTTCATCAGCTCTGCACTGGAGTGTTGAAATCCCATTACTCTCTGTGCTCTAAGATAATTGAAAAACTGGTCAGCATCAATCACAGGATGCCCTCTTCTAGCAAGATCAAATAGAAAGTCAGACCCAGGGCCTATCAATATATAGTTCCTTATATTTAGCCTCTCCAAGTGGCAAAGCATGTTCCTCGTGATTGTGCCTGATTTCCCAAATATACTCACAAGCAGAACACTCTGATCTTTCTGCACGGTTCGAAGAATAGACCCAACTTCATCCAAGGTCCTTGCAATCCTTCCAGAAAGAACTTCTCTAAAGCAGTAATCATACCATTTCAGATTACTCAGTGGTTGCATTTCCAGTAAGTTGAAGTCAAGAGAACTTCCGTCCAATAATTGGGAGTCAGGCCCAGCAGTTTTCCCATAGTTAACACCAGCATCCCTGTGAGAGACACTGAGTGCTCTCTCATGCTGAAAATTTGTGTAGATATTAAAATAACTTCTAGAGTAGATGAATTTAATGAACCAAGGAGTCCAGATTCTTTCTCCCATCCTTTTGTACCACCCATTAGTCACCTGCATGAAATTAGACTTAGATAGAGAAAAACAAATCAACCAGCAAACGTGAAGAGGGGGGGTCATAAGATTACCATTCCATCAAGAAATGGCTTGATGCCCTTGGACTTGTGCAGATCATACCACAACCTAAACTCTTTCCAAGGTTTCGGAAAGAGAATCTGGCCCCAAGTCCCAACCAATTGGTACAAGAAAAGACGTGTTTCACTATCCAAATGTATTTTGTTTCCATGTTTACCTGTAACCAGCAACCAGATCGATCAAAACCACTCTCCAAAGGATAAAAAAGAAAAATCTGGCCAGGGGTAAGTAATAGGGTTGTAGAATCAACATGAATTTTTATAAGAATGCTCAACTAAGAGAAGAAGAAAATTGCATATTGCACATTCTACCAAGAACAAAACAAATGCGTCTTGGTTGAATTGTCATTGTAATTCATAGACATCATACTGGAATCAGCGAAAAAACTTACCTTGGAAATGTATGGACCAGCTTGTTTCACATATGCTTATGCAATTGCAGATACAAATTTAATTTTTTTAAAGCTCGCATTCGATCAACATAAATTTCAGCCGCAATCAAAATATTGAAAACATTTCAGCCTAGCAATTAACTCACTATCCCCCAAAGTTCACTTTTAACATAATGCAAGGCCTTACACACTAGTTCTAAAGCAACGACATCACCACATCACCATAAAATCCGATAAACCAAACAAAAAAACTATAAGCCCCAGCATTTAACATTAAAACTTCTAGTCTAACAAATCAAAAAAGACATGAAACAGAAGAAATTAGTACCTGGGACAAACCTTGGACGCTGAAGTGAAGCGCCATAGACAGAAGGACTAAAATTCGACGCATTGTAATAGTAATTAACAATCAAACCCCTCACAAATTTATAAAACAGCGGCGAAACTTCCAAATCATCCTCCACAATAAACGCAAATTCATGATCTGAACTTGGCCACCAAGCTTCTAGCCATTGAGCTTGCAACCCAACATTATTAGTCCTATAATGCACAACTTTGTTTCCAAATTTCCAATCAAACCCATCAATAAAGTTCAAAACTTTTCGCGAGTCCTCAAGTTTTTTATCTATAACGTTGATGGATTCATTGGTGAGAGCAAAGTGGTCAATGTGGATGTGGAGATGGACAGTGTCTCCGCCGTAGTTGGCGGCGGAGAGGGAGTTAAGGCACCTGGAGAGTGAGTCTAGGCGGTTAAAGGCAAGGACTTTGATTAGGAACGTGAAATCCTGAGGAGTGAATTGGGGATTTGGGGTCTTGATTGAGGTGTTGATTGGGATGAAATCAGGGTTAGGGATGGGGTGAATGGATTGGTGGAGGGAGAACAGGATGACGGCACCAATGGAGGTGAGAATGATAGGAAGAAGTAAGTGTCTTGGTGGGCCTACCATTGCTATGCTTTTAAGATTTGAGATTGAGGGAAGGAAGGGGCATTGCAGGGGTTTACAGAGGGTTTTTCAGTTTCTGTGTTTGAGATGTTCGGTCGTGAAGAAGTGAGGAAGACAGAGATCTCAAGTTTGCAGACCTTGCAGTTGATGGTTCTTTGGACTGGGAGCCAGGAAGGGGAGGGGGTGGTGCTAAGATGGACTGGGGGACGATTGTGAAGCCCAATGCGAATATATTTGGAGGTAGGAGTCCAAATAAGTGCAGAAGTAGACTGTTCTTGATCTGGGTTTTGAGATTTTGGCAAGAACGAATTGGCCCAGGTGGAGATAAGATTCACTGTGCTGCACGTCATGTAATGCCCAACAAATTGGATTATGTGAAAGTAAATATGAAGATTCAAGGGAATCTTTGGACTTTGGATGCCATCTCCTGAGGTATTTTTACCACCATCCTGAGGGGCCTAGCTGTTTTCTACATTGGATTTTTTCGAACAAGCATTGATCCTACTCTTCTAATTTTATCTCTCATGATTTTCTTCGTTGCTTTTGACCACAACATATTCGAACATAATCTGGGATGCAGTCTTCTAAGGGCCAGATTATAATTGATATTGTCTCTTTTAAATTTATTCATTAACCTCGTATTCATTCATACCTTGTTATTTTTTGTAAAAAATATTTTGAAATACAGTGTAAATTCTATTCTTAAAAATTTTAATTTTTTTTCTAAGAAATTAATAATTTTTTATATTTTAAATCTTTTTATATGCTAATTTTAAAAATAATTTTTAAAAAATAAAAAATTATTATTTTAATATAAAAAATTATTTAAAAAATAATATTAAAAAAGATCACCATGTACTTGATAGAACCGCCAAAGATGATACAGCCGATATAAGGGGTATTTAACGGAAGGGGTTGCTAGCCTCTGCTAGGCAAAGAAAATCAAGATAGATAATAAATGTTAAGAGCATCCCATGCGAGATGCTATTTTAAAATGATAAAATATTATTCTAAATTGTATAAATATAGTTTATTATTATTATATATATTTCAATGAAAAAACTATTTTAAAAACCAATTTTATTAAAATGAAATAAATAAATATTTTATTTGTTCTTAATGATTTTCTTGTTTTTTTTTATACTTAGCTATATTTAATTGGCTTATTTTTTTATTGGTTTCATTTTATTAATTTTAATTTTTTTTAGAGATATATAGGGACAACATTTGTGAGAAAAATACATTTTTGTATGTTTTTTAGTTTTCTTCTTGGAGTATAAAAAACAAGCAAAAATTTTATTTGGCTTTCCATTAAACACATTTGTATTGAAGTTGGTTTAATTATATCATTTTGCCATGGATAAAGAGAATAGGACTATACCATAAAACATGAAGAATAATAAATGTGATCTAAAATTTATTTTAATGCATGAGTTTATTTTATTTTATTTATTTTGGGATCACTAGGTGAGATACAAGAAAACTTGCTAAAAAACAGCAGTAAAGGGAGAAAATTTTGGTTGTCATAATTCAAAAAACAAAATCTAGTTTAACATCTCAATATTTTATTCAACTACGAGAGTTGGATGATGATAGTTACTAACACTTAAATAAATTGATTGAAAAAAATCAATTGAAGCTTTGAAAAATTTAGGATTTTTAGTTGATTTTTTTGTTTTTTTGACTATTTTTTAGCAGCTTTAAGAGCATAAATAGTTCTATTGAGTTATGTATGTTATTTTTCATATGTTTTTTAGGATGAAAATTGGTCGAAAAGAAATTATTTATTCCAAAAAACTAAAGGAGAGTTTTTGCCCAGTTTTCGGCTCAATGGGCTGCGAAAATTAGACAAGGAAATATCATGTTGTCTGCCTCGACAGCCACTGAATTGTCTATTTTTTTATCCAAAAAATAAAAATGAATGATATATTATTTGTTTCCTTAATAAAAAAAAGCAAAGACAAGCGTGTGGGCCCCACCTCCAGGCCCATGCCCACCTCGCTTTGCTACCGGGGGGGCATGCATTGCGCGCAACCCTTTCATATCCTTTTTTTTTTGCACTAAAAAAAAAACTACTATAATAAATCACGAACTCTTCAATTTTTTACATGATTCTTGAACAAATATTATAGTTTTTTATTTTAATTTTTTTATTACACGTGGAATATAAAAATAACAATACTAATAATAAATTATTCATGAAAAATCAATTTGAATTGTATTTTTTTTATCAAACTTTTAAATAGATTTTGAATATAATTCTACCACATTGTGATTTTTTCTCATGCATAATAATATGAACAAAATATTTTGATATTTTTTTTAACTTACTTCAACAGTCAAAAAATATTTTTTTTAATATAAAAATAATTTCAATTTAAAACATTGTATCAAAAATTAAATACTTTAATAAAAAAAATAATTTTAGACTCAATAAATATATATTTTCTGATTATTTAAAATGAATCACATAAAAAAAATTATTGTTCTATAATTAGATATTAAAAAAAAAACATTACTTTCGACCACACACACACATATATATAATACATATCTCTACTTAACTCAATCTTTAATTTAGACGGATTATCATTTATCATCACATATAATTTTTAATTTATTTTATTAAATTCATATACTAAACTTCTTTTGCAATGAAAATTTATTATAATAATTTTTTTAAAAAATAATAAACATTTAAGTTTATTAGTAATGCCAAATAATTTCCCCGGACATGAATATTTTTTTATTTTTATTTTCAAGAAAATTATGGTCCTCATAGTATATGCAAACTAATATTACAATGATGTATCTACCTTAATTTGGCAACAACTATGAACACTCAACAATTACTTTAATCAAATATATGTTTGGTATTGTAATAATTTTTATAATTATAATTTAAAAAATATGATTTTAAAATTTTTTTAGTTATAATTTTAAAAAATAAATTCAAAAACACAGGTGTTTGGTTAAATTTATTATAAGACAAATTTTTATATATAAAATAAAAAAACAAATATTTATTGATGATAAACATATTCTAGTTTTTACAATATTAAAGTTTAAATGCAATTATACGTATATTAAAAAAAAAAGCAAACAAATTGAAACCAAACAATTATTTTAGATGGACAGAAACAGAAGTTATTATAATACTATACGGTAGCGTATACAACTTTTGGTCAACTAGCAGAAAGAGGAAGGACGGTCCCTTCGAGAATTGCTCCCTCCATGCTTACACAAAAAACAACATCATCTCAACAGGTAACGAACTCTCTTGCTCTTGTGTTTGTCATGACAGACCGATCCTCGTTGCTCAAGGATTAAGAGAGACACGAAGGTGTAGGACCCACCATGGAAGGATTTTAGTCTTCCAAGCATGATGACATCCACACACCAGACTACCTGGTCCAACGGCCATTGTAACCCTTGAGTGCTTGATTGTCTGTATCTGGTAAAATATAAGCTGGAAATAGTATTTCAAATTGTTTCGGATTAAAGTATTTCTTTCTGGATTTAATATTTTTATTTCATAACATCTACGACATTTTATTTGATTTTTTTAATAAAATATTTTTTTAAATCATAAAGTCTCATACTAATCCATACATAAATTACCTAATTAAAGTTCTATAAAGACTAATCTGGAAACAATTGTCCATCTTGAATTCACATTCAAGCCAAAGTGGTACTTAATTGAAAATAAAATAAAATAAAATAAAAAACAGTAGTAGCAACTAACAAAGTCATAAGTGCGGCCTTTTCTTTCTTTTTAAGTTTTTACTTCTTCCTTGTTTGCTTTTTTCCAAAAAAAAAAAAAAGCAAAAGGCTACCGCAACCCCTACTCTGCATCTTCCATTTAAATTCATTGAAGAATTATCATCCTGTCTGTCTGTTAATGAACAGTCAAATTCTCTAAAAAAATTAAATCCTGGCTTGCTCAGGTTGCATCTGACCCAAGAATCTCAAAAACCCATCTCTTATTTCTCATTTATCTGCTTTCCCTTCCACGTATCTTCGTGATCTGTAAGTCCTCAAGTTTCTCCCTTTATGTCTCCATTCTTAACTTTTCTTCAACCCCAAAAGATACTAGAGAGCTAGGGTTTCATTTTCATGCTCTCTAACTCTTTTCCTTGACTTCTTAGCAGTACTATTGTGTGTGCTTTGTTGTTTCAGTCTTGGTCTCTTTTTAGGTACTTTTTGGTCTTTGTTTAGAGTTGTTTCTGCTGTTTTTTGATCACTTTTAAAGCTTATTATAGTTGAAGGTTTTCCTTTTGTTTCATGGATGATTGTAGAAATTATTATCTTTGTTATTTTTTAATGTTTAGCTTCTTACTATTTTTTTTTTAATATTATATCAGCTCTGTTTGTTGATATTAACTGTCTGTTTGGTTGTTGAGAAAGACTTAGGAAAATAGGAGAAAATTAAAAACGAGAATTTCTTGTTTTTTTCGCGTTGGAAGTTCTTGTTCTCTTAGCTAATGAGTAGTTGTAAATCTTACATTTGTTTTAAGAGAGTAAAAAGGGTTGCTTGTTTTTCCCTCACATTAATACTGATTGAGTTAGTTTCGGTTGGTAAGCACTGACCCACATTTTTCTTTTTTGCTGAGAAGTCTTTTTACCATGATTGTCTGGTTAATTCCAATTCTGTTGATATTACTTATTTGATTGTCCAACAGGTTCGTTAGATTGAGACAATGACTAGGGTAACCCGTGATTTTGGAGATACTATGCAAAAAGATGCTGTCCTAGCTGTATCAGCAGATGTTGCATTTGCTTCTAGTCGGTTTCCTAATTACAAAATTGGAGCTACCAATCAGATTCTGGATACAAAAGATGACCCCAAAGTATTGTCCATGAAGGAGGCTGTGGCACGCGAGACTGCTTTGCTTTTGGAACAGCAGAAACGCCTCTCTGTCCGTGACCTTGCCAGTAAATTTGAAAAGGGATTGGCTGCTGCTGCTAAGTTGTCAGAAGAGGTTGTGTTTCTTTTAAATTGTATCCAGCATTCTGTGTTGCTTTTTGGAAACTTGATTTGTTTTTCCTTAGGTGGATTATTGAGGCTAATTTTCTAATAACTTGACCTCCTCAATTGTATGTTAGTTTACCCATTTGGTTCCTGAGAAATTAATCATGCCCACTGGCAGTATTATATTCAGCTTTTTGATTACATGGTCTTAACTACTTGTTTTTTCTTGTCAACTGAATGGAGCATCAATTAATTGTGGAAAAAGTTGGAAGTCTGTTGTTTTTTTTCATTTCAGTGGTTGTTTTTCTCCGTTTCTCAGGCTTTAAGACTTTGGAATTATTAATTTCCAAAGAGAGCTGGTGATATAGGAATTGAATGATAAGCCTTTCATCTTTGGATTACAGGCTAGGCTCAGAGAGGCTGCTTCATTGGAGAAACATGTCCTATTGAAGAAGCTTAGGGATGCGCTAGAATCATTAAAAGGACGTGTGGCAGGTAGAAACAAGGATGACGTGGAGGAAGCTATTGCCATGGTTGGTGTTACTTCACTGCATCTTTTATCAAACTTCTTCCAAAAAATTGATTTTATGTGTTACTCAGTGAGTTGGTTGTTACTGCCATGCCATTACTACTTAAAACACTTATGTGGAAGATGAATTATGGTCACTTCTTCTAGGTGGAAGCTTTAGCGGTTCTGCTGACTCAGAGGGGAGGAGGTCAATTCTTCTAGGTGGAAGCGTTAGCAGTTCAGCTGACTCAGAGGGAAGGAGAGTTGATTCAAGAAAAAGCAGAAGTAAAGAAGCTAGCAAATTTTCTTAAGCAGGTAATCTTGTCTTTGAAAGAATTTGGCATATTTTTCTCAAGCCAGTAAATTCCATCCATCAAGTTCTCTATTCTTTCCTTTTTTAATTTGAGATAACAATAAGGAATTTTTTTGCCTCATTATCTAGTGCTTGCATCCACTTGTAGGCTTCAGAAGATGCCAAGAAACTTGTCGATGAGGAAAGAGCTTATGCTCGTGCTGAAATTGAGAGTGCCAGAGCGACAGTTCAGAGGGTGGAAGAGGCTCTTCAAGAACATGAACGAATGTCTCGAGCTTTGGGGAAGCAGGTCGGTATTAATTATTAGTTATTACAGCTTCAATAGGAGTTTGCCTTTAGTTAAGTTATAAATTCTGAAGGTGTCCCTTTTTACGTTGACAGTAGATAGATATCCTCTTTTCATATTTCAATACTTCTGGTACTAGCCATTGAGTTGGTACTTGGCTGCTTTTGAAATCAAAGAGGACAGTTGGACATACTTTTCATGTTCATTTAGGGCCCATGTTCAAGTTGGAATGCATTTTTTTGCTGCATGCTTTCCTTTCTTCTTATTTCTTAACAAAAATATTTTTGTGTGGCATACTAGGACTTGGAAGAATTAATGAAGGAGGTTCAAGAGGCTAGAAGGATCAAAATGCTGCATCAGCCAAGCAAGGTGTGTGCTGGATCTTTGGTGAAAATTGCTTTCTTGATGGAACATTCTAGTAACCAAATTAATTTGCTTCACTTTTTATGTAATTCGATGAAGTTTCTTCTAACATAGTTGAGGCTCATTAGTGGCTTCTCCAGAGTTGTTTATCTAATTCTCTAAGCCTATCATGAGTCTATAACTGCATTTCAAACTGATACTCAACAATCATAATTCTTGAATTGCTTTCAGATGCATGTATATGTCCATTTTCAGGACCAAGTTCTTGGAAGTTAGAGCTATCAACTTCCCCTTGTGTTTCCTTGAAATGTAGTTTGCTTCTGCAATAAAAATTAAATGTGCAGACTTTTTGGATGGGCTTGGGCCGTTTTTTGAGTTATCCAATAAATTCAAGGGAAATTGAGTTTCTAGGATTATGATTTTATACTTCTCTGGAATACTTGTGATGACCTATAGCTTTCAGAAATTTCAAATTTGTGGACGCACATTCATTTATTGATCACAAGTGAATTGAACTTATTTTTTTAGGTTATGGACATGGAACATGAGCTACGAGCATTGAGGATACAACTTGCTGAGAAGTCTAAATGTTCTCTGCAGCTTCAGAAGGAGGTATTGTTGTTGTTGTTAAGATATCATGTGTTGGCCATAAATAGATTTGCAACATCTTCTCTTAAGTTCTCTCTTCACTGCATGTTTTAATATGTTTTGCTGTTGCTGCTTTTCCACCATTATCCGATCTTAGAATTTTCTTTTATCATTTGACTTGCATATTTTGCCTCTCCCTAATTGTCATTTTAGTCATTTGTTTCCCAGCCAATAGGTTGTTAAGTTCTCCAATTTCAGAATTTTGTTTAAAATCTTCAAGAAAGTAGAAGTATCTGAAAATTCAGGGCAATACATTTAAGTTGTTAGTTTTCATAATTCAAGCATTTAAAAGTCTTTGAATGGTTCAGGATCTGGTTTAAGCTCTGATGAATGTTATATGCTTTTGTCAGAGTGACTCAATGGCTAGAGGAAATTCTCTATGCACGCTTTCTTCTAAAAACATTTCTTGTGATATTTGGTTATGGTCTCTTGTATTTGACTCTCAGTTGTAATTTCCATCATTTTGTGGTTTACTTTGTATATTAAACTTGTTGAATAGTATATATCAGAGAATTGACTAAATATTATGTTCCCCCCTATCTTTCCCAGCTTGCAAGGAGCAGGAGAGGCGAGCAGAGCATATTCCATTTATTTGAATTAGATGGCTCTGAAGCATTAGGTTCATGTTTGCGGATTAATCCTTGCTCTGATAATGCTCCAGAACTTTCTGAATGTTCCATTCAGTGGTATCGTCTATCATCTGAAGATGTCAAAAAGGCGCTTATATCAGGTTTCCATCTTCAATCATTTTTTCTCTTCTGGATGCTTTGGACAATTGAACAAAGTAAAGTAGATGCTTCGTGACTGATTCTATTTTATCAGAGGATAGCATTTCTTAGTGCCTTTAAGTTACTTTAGTTGCTGTCCTTTAGATTTGATCTAGCCATTGTCCACCCTTAGTGAAATAATTGTCATTTTGTGATTGAAACAGTTGCTATGAGGCATGAAATCTGTCAATACATGAAATAAAATGGATTATATCAAACTTTTTGCTAGGCAAACAAATTGTGGGATGGAATGCTGCCTGTACTCCAAATCAACTATTAACAAAGAATATTTTATTGAGGAAATGAGGCGTGGGAATCCCATAAATTCAGATTTCAGTTTCTAGATATAGGAATGTTTGCTTGTCTGAATAAATGGCTTCTGTTATCTAGTATGGCTAAAGTAGAATATGGCATGTGTTGTGTGAAAATGGTTGCCCTGTAAGTTTAGATGAATTGACAGTAAATTAATCGGGTAACAAGTTAAGCATTTTGATATTGAATTTGGGAAGAGCCACAGAGAGGGCTTGAATGAAATTGCCTTTTGCTAGTGAGTGCTTGGGGATTCATAAAGTAGAAAAGCATTGTTAGGACTGTTTATGATTTATGCTTAGTTATCATGAATATTGCATAAAATAGACTACTGACTACTTTCATTAATTTTACTCTTCACAGGAGCAACCAAACCAGTTTATGCTCCAGAGCCTTTTGATGTTGGGCGAGTCCTGCAAGCTGAAATAATTTCTGATGGCCAACAATTCACTTTGACCACTACTTGTGCCATTGATCCTGGTCTGTATTTGATCTGCTTCTCTAATTTGGTTTTTGTTTTCCAATTTTTATTAACCCAGCTCGACTAAGCTTTGAGCCAAACTAGTTGGGTTGGCTACATAATCATCTTTCTCCTGTCAGCTCTGTTTTCTGCCAAGCTTCCTATGTTATTTTCAATTTTTATTCATTTATGAAGAATGGTAAATAAAATTCTGTGGTTCACTCTTTTGTATGTAAAGTTATATACCATGCATTTACATAAGATAAAATAAATAAATTATGAACCATGTGTTCGCATAAGATAAAATAGCTGATGTAATTTTGTGATCAGCTGCTGGTCTCGGAAGCTATGTAGAGGCACTTGTGCGAAAACATGATGTTGAATTCAATGTAAGTTGTCTTAATACTGTTTCAGTTTTTTTTTTTTTTTTTTCACTTGAGTAGCTAAGCACGTCAGGTTCAATATTTGGGAATTATTCTTTCATTTTACCTGAACACTCATATTGTGCTTCTTTGCAATCGTCATTTTGGTGATTCTAATCACCATTCTGGCATGTTGGATGGGTTGTGGGTCAAGTTCAGCCAGGCTGACCATTGTTGTTGGTCATTTTTTTTTTTTTAAATTGAACTCAGTCCAACATCAAATCCCTTCAGATGCTCACATGATATAGGCAAAAGTGCTTGTGTGCATGGTGATTGGATATTCATTTTCTGTCCGTTCCTGAATCCTGAGGGCTTGCTGATGTTTTTCCTTCTACCGTACTTGCTGCAATATGTCAGTGAAAGGGCAATGATATTTGACTGTCTGCTACTTTGTGCAATGAAGGTTCTTTGACTTTTATGGCCTTGTGAGAGCGTGTGTGCCATAGAGAAACTAGGAAAAGATGTACATTGAGAAAATAGTAAGAATCACAATGAGGCATGACATTGGGAATGTTTAGTTAGGCGCCCCATTCTGCTTCTGTTATTGATTTGCGGATGTTATTTTCTTAACCATTGTGAGGATCAGGGTGGCATTTAGACTCCCATCCATTCTTTGCTTTTCCTGGAGCATGGAAACTTACACGTCCTAGTCTTGTTTAATGCATTTTGTTGTTACTAAAATGCAATGGGGTGTGCGGGTATCACGGATCATTGAACTGACAAATGTGACCGAAGCAGAAGCATGAGACTTCACCTCTCCTGTTTTGCAAGTGTCATTGAGCTACAAGCTCATGGGTTGAGAGCGTCATACTAATAATAACTCTTCAAGGATAACTTATTGAAGTTTAAAATCGTCCTTATGGAAATTTATAGAGGTCGTTTATCCTGTTGTCCCTTCATTGTGGGCCTGGGTTAAATGAAACTGAATCATTTATTTTTTTATAAAAGTGATCATAAGGATTAAGGAGGCCATTATTCTCCATTGATTTTGTTTACTTTACAGGTAGTTGTTACCCAGATGAATGGGTTGGATCATACATCAGAATCTATTCATGTGCTTCATGTCGGAAAGATGAGGATGAAGCTTCGCAAAGGGAAGTCGACAATTGCTAAAGAGTACTACTCTACTTCAATGCAGGTATAATGGGCTGTTTCAACCCTTATCTCTTGAGATAAGATGGTTTTGTATTTACAAAAGCTCATACCTTAAATTCTTTTTTGCTTTTATTCTTATTTGATTGCAAATGTTTTGGTCCATCCTCTCAGGATAGACACGCACACACTCACACACCTCATATGTGCCTAAAACGTTATTGACAGTTATGTTGGACATCTTAATTTGGTATTTATAGCAAGTGACACAGCCATTACTCACACTATTCTTGTGCTTTAGCTGTGTGGAGTTAGAGGAGGTGGGAATGCTGCAGCTCAAGCATTGTTTTGGCAAGCAAAGAAAGGGGTTTCCTTTGTATTAGCATTTGAATCAGCAAGAGAGAGGAATGCAGCCATCATGCTTGCAAGGAGGTTTGCTTTTGATTGCAATGTAAGTGTGTCAAAATTTATCTATGGATTCTTGGATTAAAATTTTGTATGCATAGCTGATTTGTCTTTCTGCATCGTCCACAAATGAATTGCCCTTTTTTTGTTTGAACTATTGGAATGTCAGATTATGCTCGCTGGGCCAGATGACAGAGCTCCTTTAGGAAGTTAAACCAACCTCCATACTGTTTTGTTTCACTAATTGTAATTAAGTTGAGTTTGCACATGAATCATAGGTTTGTAATAGTAGGATGTGGTATGCTGTGTTGTGGCCTTGTGGGCCTCCACCATTCTTTTTTCTTCTTCATTTTTAATTTTTCCTGCCCCTACTAAGGCATTTTTTTTTTTAATTTGCCTTTTAATAGAGTGTTAACATATTCCCACTTACAATTGGAGATGGATTGCAGCTGTCTCGATTCTGTTGAATGGTTTTTGTATGATGGCTACATAATTGATGATTGTTGTAAGAGTTATGAGCTATATTTCTGCTAGAAGCTGAAGAATCCTGTGTCTAATATGCTTTTTGAAGTTCTAAACTATGGAAACTGCATCGAGTATGCTTGGAATTGTCTCTGTGATGAAACTTTCATGTACCGCATGGATCTAACCAAATAATTCTCTGATTCGTGTAATTGAATAAGCAATATCTTCATGAGACGTGTATCCATCCAAAATAGATGGAAATGTCAAAAACTGATCAACATTTGGCATCACAATCCCTTCAATATCATGTTCGCCAGTTATTCTTCCAACGAACGATACAGAAAACATGTACCTCGCTCCGGGTACCAAATAAATCTCAGATCATGTTGATATATGATTGACCAGTTGTCTCTTTCATTAAAGGTAAAACCCAGTAAAAACAAAGCAAGAAATTTGCCATTGTTGAGCTTCGTCACGGCGGTTTCCATATTTATTCTCTGACGGTCTCTCCAACCAGCACAACATGGCGACGGCCAATAGATATGGCTCATATATTTTTTAAATTTAAGCTATTACTGTTTCCGGACATGGTTTATTTTTTTATTTTGCTTAGAAATCTATTTTTTACGCTAAACATTATAAAAGAGTCTAAACAATTTAAAAACCTAAACGTTTAGATAAAAATTATCTTATCAAATAAAATCTGTTGACAATAAAATTAATTCTGTTGACAATAAAATTGATTAATTTGGTGGGATAAATAGGAGTCAATGATAATTTTCTTTATCTACCTCAATAATTCAATGATCTCTCCAATTTTTCTCTAACATCAGGAACTATAAATAATAAAAATAAATTTTTATAGCAAAATTAAATTGTAAAAATATTGAAGGATTGAATAGGTAGAGTTAATAAAATACAACGACTAAATTAAAATTTTTGTGAGAACTTTAAAATTATCACCCATTCATGATGTCATTCTACTTTGGTCATCTATTTTTTAATTTTATTCTTAATCAACAAATTGAATTTAATGGTGTTTTAATTTGGCTAAAAAAAGCATTCACAAAAAAAATTGAATAATAAATGCATAATAAAATATGAGAGGATAAACAATGTTTGTATACACAATGTTTTATCCCAAACATTTAGAGTATGTTTTATCCAAAATATTTAGAGTTTTTTATGACTAGCTATTTGACCTATATTTCACCGTAAGTTGAATATTTTTATCCAATAAAAAAATTGAATACACAAACTTTCCAGACATGTTTTTTTACATAAAAAAATTCTAATAATAAACTAAGAAGCCTTTGCACATATCTAATTAAATAAATTGAAAACCATCTATATAAATAAATAAATAAAAATCATAAAAAAACAACTAAAAATAAAAATTGAAAAATCGAGACATATATAGATCAAGATATTTGATCTTGCATGCAAGTCATTTACCTAGTAGTGTTTAATAAATTTTTTTATCAAAATTATTTGTTTATTAAATCAAATAATAATAAAAACAAACAAACACTTAAAATTGATTGAATAAAATAAAATAAAAAAGATAAAAAACTATTATGAAATGGTGCACATATTAGAAAAAATATCCAAAAATAAATATTTTCTATTTTTAAAAATAAAATTTATCTATATAAAAAAATTTCATAGATGAATCATAATAATCTTTTTATATATTAAATACAAAAAATAATTAAAAACTAATCTCAATTTATAAAAGGCTAAATAAGAAAAATAAAATATCATATAGGGGTATTCATTGAAATATAAATTTAAAAATTATTAAAAAATTACAGAAAAAAACTATCCATTTTTTTTAAAATATGAATAAAAAAACAGGTAAGATGCTCTTAGGTGCAGGTGGATTTTTAATTTTAAAAATTGATGGCCCTATATATTTTTCAAAAAAGCTTTAGACGATGTTTCATTTGATTTTTTCATATTCCGAATATTATAGAAGTTGGAAAATTATGGTTTTTTTTTTTGCTTAAAAACTTTTTTTCATTCTATTTTTTACACTAAAAATTAAAAAAAATTAAAAAAAATAAAATTTATACCATTATTGAATTGCAAAAATATTGAGGGGCCGAATAGGTATAATTTGAAAAATTTAAGCACAAAAATAAACTATTTGTGGTGATTTTGAAATCATCACCTTTTTGTCACGTCTTTTTTTTTGTTTTTTTTTTAATTTTGTTTTTAATTAAAAAGTTTGATTCAATTGACTTTAATTTTGCCAATAAAAAATGCAATCACATTAAAACAAAAGGAGTTCGAGAACTAAAAAATAATAATAAGAATTCTGAACAATAAATCCATATTAAAATGTAAGAAAAACACATGCACAATGTTTAGAGTTTTGTATAATGTAAAATATCCACCCACCATGTTTGTCTCCAGGGATGGTGCAGAATGTCTCAAGGTAAATGATTAAAGGTATGGAAATGATTGGGTTTGGAATAATTGATGCAGCAGCCAGAAGAGCAACTTTCCAGCAGGTGGTTCATGCTAAGATTATTTTATTTCTCATTTTATTTCTTACTCAGAGTAGTTATTCATAATCACTTAATGCTTGGGTGCTTCTTCCTGAATAAGTCCTCTCTTTGCCTCCTAGACCAAATTCATGGGAGAAAGAAGAAAGCATCTCTTATGAGAGGTGCTTGTAGTCTTCATGAAGAATTAACAGAAATTAATTGTTATTTTTCATTACCATTTCTTCCATTTTGTTCACTTGATTTGTTGAATTGGGTTACCATTGTAGAACCATCATAAGGGCATCTTTAATCATTCTAAGTAGGGCAAATGCATCATGATGGAGGAATTCCCAATATCTATTAGCATCTATAGTGAAAATTAACAAAAATACCTAATTCTTCTCCGGTTACTGTACAATAAGACATAGATTAATGTAATTATCAATTTACAATTAAAAAAAAAAAACAATTGACCTAGGCTTAGGATGAAAATTTGACTTTTAACCATGACACAATTATATTTAGCATGTTATATGTTATATAGGGTTAGATTTATCGATTCTCTTTTTGAAACGATAAAATTATTATTTGGGCTTTGGAATAAAAAAATTCAATGCTTTTTACTTAGAGTATTTTAGTCATTCTATTTATTTTAAAATTATATAATTACTTAATTTGATGTCCTTTAAGATAAAAACAATATAACTCTCTCGTAAATTGTTTTTTGATCATTTTCCATTAATTTTATTGTAAATATAGTTGCTCATAGGTATTGTAATAATACATATATATTAAATATTATTTAAAACAATATGTGCAAGGTTGTCTGATTATCAAATATCGCCTTTAAGTGTGGCATTTATAAGATCCTAACTTCTTTGATCCAACAAGGTAACGTGTGTTTCAAAATTAATGGTGGTTTGGTGTTGACAACCATTTCTTCCCCTTTATTCTTCTCTCTCCCTCATCTATATTTTCCCGCTAATTCCTTAAAAATTTAAGAACAAACTTTTAATTTGTTAATTCTTTAGATTTGATTCATTTTTTAATTATGATTTTTTTATTTTTAATAATTTAAAAAAATGGTATCCCTTTTCAATTTCACCTCTCTTAAATGTATTTATTTTTTAAATTTTATCTTTATTATTTTGATTGCTATTTTTTTAATTTCAAATCATTTTTTAAATCGATTATGTTTTACATTTTTACCTTTTTTTGGTTTTTTTCCTAACAAATTTAACTCTCATTCTTTTGATTGTCAATTTCTTGGTTTAGCAAGTTTTTAGAATTGATTCAAAATAAACTTCTTAATTGGATTCAGACATGAGTTGTGAGTTTTTAAAATTTAACCAAGTTTAAGATATTTTTCAGGTTTGCTTGTTTTTTTTCCTTTGTCAAAGGTAATTCTTTTCACCATTTCATCTTTTACTATTTATTCAATTGAAGTATGAATTCTTCTTTTTATTATTTTTTTTTGTAAAATTTTTTGTTGGTCTTGAAAATGATCATGTTTTTGTTATCATTTTTTTTTGGGTTTTTTTAGATAATTCTTTAAATTTATGTTTTTTCATGAACCCTTCAATATATAAAATGAATTTTTTTAAAATAATTATGATGTTAGAATTTTTTCTTTATTTCATACCCCTTTATTTGTTTTCTTTCAAATTTAGTTCTCATTTTTTTATTTGTTTTATTTAAAATAAATTTTTTAAAAGATTTTTATTTATTTGTTTCTCTAGGATTTTTCACTAATTTTAAAAATTACCTCGGTTTTCTTGGATCTTTTAATTATTGCTCTTTGTTGAATTTACTATGGTTTTTTAATATTAAATTTGTTAGAAATTAATTTTTTAATTAAATCAAGATTTAGAATTTAATGGGTTGCATGTTTGAGACCTTTATCTA
This sequence comes from Populus euphratica, assembly GCF_000495115.2. Lineage (NCBI taxonomy): Eukaryota > Viridiplantae > Streptophyta > Magnoliopsida > Malpighiales > Salicaceae > Populus > Populus euphratica. The sequence goes on from NW_011499865.1 coordinate 1,706,994, forward strand.
GGTTTAAAAAGTTTGCTTGAGTTTTTTTGATTTTTTTCCTTTTATTTAAAGTTGATATGTTTTTTTTTAGTTTTATAATTCAACATTCATATCATTAGTGATTAGGCTTTATTTTTTTTATCCGCCTTCTATACAGTTTTTTTAACTGTGTATTTTTTATTGTTTTTTTTTTTTTGGTTTTCTTATTTATCATCATTTTTTTTCTTGGTCGCGTTTATGCCCCATGTCATATTTTTTTAAAATAATTAAAACACACTTGTGTCATAAATTTATATAATTTTTTAATTTCATCATCTTTTATTTTTTTATCTTTCAAATTCAGTCTCCAATCATTTTATTACTATTTGTTTTATTTGAGATTATTTTTTTGATTTTTTTAAATTTTCATTCTCCATGTTTTTTTTCCTATCAAATTTGTTTTTTATTTTTTTATTGATTTTTTTGTGATTTCATTTTTCAAAATTAAATTGGTTAGCAATTACATAGTTTAATTCAAATCAAGTCTAGATTTGCAAGTTTTAAATAGTAGACCAAGTTTAAAAATGGTTGTTTGATTTTTTTTTAAGTTGATGTTTTTTTTACCCTTTTTTCTAGAGTTTTGCTTTGTTATTTTTTTTGTTTGGCTTTTATAGGGTAAGTCTTAAATTCATGATCAAAATCACTAGTTTTGAAAGTTAATTTTAGTTTTTTAAAATAAATTTCATCATTCAACATCTGATACATTAAAAATTAATTTTCTTGTTTTTTTCCCTATGCTTTCAAGTAGTTCTTTTTTTTTCTTGTTTTTATTTTAATGTGGTTATTCTAATCTTATATTTATTGTTGTAAAGTTTGTGAGTTAACATAATTGAACTTATGGTATTTTATATATATATATATATATATATATATATATA
>NW_011499865.1:1707929-1734922 GCF_000495115.2 Populus euphratica
ATATATATATATTTACGTGGGGTGTCCGGGCCAGCTTGCACGCACCACGACTAATCCTCACGGCCCACTGAATACCCTGCAAACCCAGTAGGCAGGTAAGGCATTGCGGGGGTGACAGACGTGCACGCCAGGACTCGAACCCATATGTAGTGGAAGGAGACAAGCCCCTTCCACCGCTAGATATTTTATATTTTGAATAACCTCATGTCAGGTTTTTTAATCTTATCAGGTGTCTCAATTTTATTTTCCTTGGCATTTTTAGGTCACAAATCTAGTACTATTCTAAATATAGTTTCCATGAAATGTCACCTTTTCTTCTATTTGAATCTTTGATTCATTGCTGGTTTGTTTCTATTCAAATTCCATAACACAATAGATAAATTGAAAAAGAAAAAATTAATAAGAATTAATACAGGGAAAAGGAAAAAGAGAATGAACATGTGGCTTACCATTAGTGTTGCATTGATGTGATCATGGGTGAATTGACCTGTACCAAATTCAGCTTGATCTCTCTATACCATCAGCCGGCCACCAACAATATCTTCTTGTTCCTCCTCTAATTTGATGTGATCATCTGTAACTCTTTGGTACAAAACATCCAGTTCCCGAAAACTTCTTTCAATTCTTGAATGGAGGAGACCTGTGAGTCTCTCTATAATCCAACCGACTTTGGGAAAGAAATCAGTGGCAGAGAAGCTTGCCAATATTGCAGAGACTTCACGAATTACTTCAAATCTTTTTCCATCCAACCCTTTGATCTCTTGAAAACTCTTTCCAAAAGCTGCCCTACAAGTAATGTTTGCAGTGAAAGACAAAATCTTTTCACTGAGGTCAACAGGGGTTGCTGAAAAAGAACATGCAGAGATGGTGTCAATTAACAAAGCAACCTCTTCTTCTCTTATGAACAGAAATGACTGCCCCCTCCTGGCGCTGAAGTGTTCAAGAACACAAATCTTTCGCATCTTCCTCCAATAATCTCCATAGGTGTATGTGAAGGATACATCAGAATAGCTGTAAGATAGCCTCCCATTGCCAACCAAGACAGGTCTACTGCAAGCATGTAGGTCATTAGTTTTCAAGACCTCTTTTGCAGCCATGGCTGAGGAGATAACCACCGCTGGTACAGCACCAAGTTTAAGAAGGATGACAGGAGCATATTTCTTGGAGAGTTGCCATAAAGATCGATGAGACAAATCTCCAAGTTGGTGCAAGTTACCTATAATTGGAAGCCTGGGAGGCGTTGGAGGGATCTGCTGCTTGTTCTGTTTCTTTCTTATCAGGAGAAACATTAACAGGGAGAAAAACAGCACAAGAGGAAGCGACCACATAGTTAGGGGATCATGACAAGCCATGACACTACTAATTAGGGGATCATGACAAGCCATGACACTACTTCTTTGGGATTTGCCTTGAAATTCCTAGCTGTAACATTTTGTATAACAAATCAATCAGGGGCAAAAGGTTGCATGGTCTTGTTCGTGTTCAGGGTCATGGGTTCACCCTCTTTAACAAGCTATTGGTTGTGAAATGAACTTTATCTTATCTAAGCAATTATAAGAGCATGTAAAAATTATGTCAGCAACACTCTACAGATGATAAACAATATATAAAGTGATTTATAAGCATACTATTTTTTTTCCCGAAAAAATAAGGGAGAGAGGAAACTTCAAATTAAAATATTTATTATCTTAAAAATCTCGTATTCTTTCTTCTCCAAGTTCAAGGTAACATCCAAAAATGGAAATACAAATAAGGGGAGGGTAGTGTTTTATCTTCTTCAATTTTTTAACAGGCCAATGCCCAAGAAGACAAGAGATCACATTGGACTGGACATATGCGTGGCCTAGTGCCCAGGTCATACCTATTACATTTCAAACCAAATTGACAAGGCCCAGACCCAAAACATATCTGACTCGCCCAATAAAGGCTTCGTTTGACTCGCAGTAGGATTGGTTCTCATTGAGTCATTGGTGAAGAGGAGAAGGAAGAATCAGTTTTCTGTAATGAAACCGAGGAATCTCTGTGAGGTAACCTGTATCTACTCTTTACCTGCTCTTTTCTATTTCTTGTTTTACTTCTCCGCTTTTTTTTTTATCTTTTACATGGCTGTTTCTTCCCATATATATAGTTTTGAGCTTTATATGATGTGAATTCTTTTGGGATTTTCTTAGTTTGTTGGTTATTGCAACTGGATTTGGAGCATGTAGTGCCGTCTGCTTGTTACCATTATGGTTTGTGATTTGTCTTGCTATTTGTGATTGTTTAGTATTTGTTTTGTGAGATTTTCTTTGGTTACTGTCTCTTGATTGATTGTGTTGGGATAGACAGAAGCAACATGATATATTTTTTGTGTTTAAAAGTACGGAGGAGACGTAGCATCCTTGGGCTACGGAAAAATTGAGATTGCTAGGATGTTCTGTTTAGCTGGCTTGTTATTTCAGCTTGCACAAAATCCACACTTTACAAACCCATAGTCTCTTTGCTGCGAAGGATCTAACTAGTGCTTAGGGTCATCCTGATTTATAATTTTCTGATGACTATTCTTCTTTGGAAAGGGAAGACCTGTATCAAAAGGTTCTTGAAACCAATAAAGAGCACATGGAATTGGAAGGGACTGAGTGTTGTATTTAGTGGATGAACTAGTGATCAAAGATGGCCACTCATTAGTTTCGTGAAATGTGGAACCTACCTCTCTGTTTTTTTTTCAATTAGCTGATGGTTGGAAAAGAATTAGACACATCTTCTGCCTCTGGCATTCCTTTAACCCAAGGAGTGAAGAAAGGCTAACATGAGTTTGCAAGGTTTTCAAGTTGTTTAGTTAGCATATTATGATTCCTCATGTGATAGAGAGGATATACTGATCGAAAAGCTTTGCAAATTGTCTAGGGTACCTCAGCATCAACTCTCCATAGGTTATCCATAATGCTTCAATGTCAACCTTGTTTCTTGTCTTGTTGTGAGATGAAACGAGTGCTTATGGCTTATCTTGCATCTCAAAAATGTGGTTCAATATGTTGTTAAATTGGCTGTGATTGATAAGATGGGTCATGGAAGATAAATTCATGAAAAATAGTGACAGCGATGTTGTTGGTAATTAATCATCTGGTTAATTTAGGAAAGTGGTGGGTGTCATCAAAATTTAGCATTGTGAAAAAAATTTGTTTTTAGATAATACCAATCTGGAGCGCCTTTTTAGTCATTAAAAGCCATAAGGATCTTTGATAGTGATATATTGCTTGGGGCTTTTTTTTCTTTGTCCTTTGTGTTATAGAATCACTTCTGTTCCCTCATTCACATGGTATTGACACTATCTTTTTATTTGACAGACACGTGGAATATGAGCCTGTTGATGATATGATTTTACTGGTCCCTGAAATCTTATATTAAACGAAGGACTTTTCCTTTGAAATTGAACGTCCACAGGTAAAGATAATCAGAAGTCCCATACTGAGATGGCCACTGAAGAGAAAACTCTAGTTGAAATATTAGAAGAAAACAACCTCATTGATCTTGCCAAATATGTAAACTATGTAAGTGCTTCGCAGGCTGGTGCCATAGCAACATTTTCAGGTACAACACGTGACACCTTTGAGGGCAAAACAGTAGTGGAGCTAAGATATGAAGCATATGTACCAATGGCAATACGCCAGATGAAATCCGTCTGTTCATCTGCTAGATCATCCTGGGATATCCACTCCATTGCTGTTGTACACCGCCTGGGTACAGTTCCAGTTGGAGAAATGAGTGTCTTCATTGCTGTATCGGCTGTTCATCGTGCTGATGCCCTGGATGCTTGTAAGTTTTTGATTGATGAGCTAAAGGCATCTGTTCCAATATGGAAGAAGGAGGTTTATTCTAATGGAGAGGTTTGGAAGGAGAATTCGGAGTTTATGGATAGAAAGCTGGAGCTAGGGAAAACAAATGGGAGCTGTTGCAGAAGAAATGTCAAGGTTGAGACACATGGCACAAAGAGTTGCTGTGGAGCTAAGGTCAAAGTGGCTGATGGAGCTGCAGCAGAGATTAGCACCAGTGATGCTGGTACTGAAGAAACAATCTAAAAGATTCAATACAATCACTCTATAAGAAGAAAAGCGGAAAAACATAAAAACAGAGAGAAATGGGATGTTCCAAACTGTTTATACATGAATAATGTGCCAGCTTTTTAGCATATTGTCTCTCTCTAATAATCAGCTTAGCCTTTCCATCTGTACATTGTTGACATGTTGACTTGTCGACTTTGTTTTTATTATCACGACTTAATTTTCAAATGGCGTCTTTGTATTGCTCTGTATGTTGTTTTTGAAGATCAGAAAATGTAAATGGCACACCAGTTTCAGAGACTTAAAGATTACAGCTAGATAAAGCAAATTACAATGCAATCAATCTAGCGTTGGCCAAGAAGTCTATCAAACCTGAACCATATATTCCAGCAGCCAGTAGGCACGAGATGTGTACTGTGCATGTTCAAAACACTGTACTTTTCAGGCCACTCCATGAAGTTTCAGTCAGAAACTCAGAAGGTTATCAAAAGGTTGGTTCAACTTCAGAGATGGTGAACAGCTTTAACCATTATAACATGATCATTTTATAACATTATAACATGCAACAACCCACACATGAACAGTGTAAAACATCTTTGAACAAGAATCAAATCAAGCATTTTGGCAGCTGCTTCACCAAAAGGAGAAGGATACAAGAATAAAATCAACCCGACACAGATCATAATAGCAGCATGATCTTCCTATTAACCAAACACTACTGATTATGTGGAAGCTGGCATTCATCTAGACATCAAAACATTCCGACCTTAAAAAATAAGAAGCTTGTTTACACAAATATAGCGTAACTTCTTCATGGTGATTCAGATGAAAGGCTTCTGGCTGGGGTAAGAAAGTCACATAAGAACTTCATGGTGATTCAGATGAGGCTTCTGGCTGGGGAAAGAAGAGCCACACTCCCATAATCTCCGCTTGAAAATTTCTTGTAGACAGCCTTGAGCTTACTTTCGGCAGCGGCAGAGTGACATTGAACCAGGAGCTTTGCACAATCCCTGTCGCATGACAGACCGAAACACATTAAAAAAATTATGCCAAACTATTAGTGCCTTGAGGTCACAAACTAGAGAAGCATCAACAGTGTGCCAAATTATCGCATGCCATGATTATTACTGGCAGGGAGGCTGACTAGGCACTGTTTAACTGAACTATGATCCATATCTTTTTAGTTAAAGAAAATTTACCTTAACATATCTTCAGTGTAGCCAGTGTGGTGCTTCAGAGTTTCAGTCCATAAAGGGCTCTTATCCATTGTACATCGAGCAGCATACACAGCTGAAGCAGCAATTTTCGAGGGACCATACTTGACAACAACATGATATTGCATCAGACCAAGTTCGGACAGGAAGAACACCAGGCTCTCTGTCTACATTAGTAAAACATCAACCAATTAATATTGGGTCATATCAAGGAGACATCAACATGAAAAAGCAGAACTCGAAAACAAAATTATTACATTGTTTGCATTAGTACCTCTTTATCAGATGGAATGGAAGCCTTGATATATCTAGCAAGGAAAACATACGGTGTTGGAACCGTAAGATACCACTCTAGCTTTCCCAAGATTGCTTTCTCCATTACCAGAACTTGCTCTCTTGTATAGGCATTGTCAGATATGCAAACGAAGTCATTAACCTACATATTTCAGAACAAGAAACATCATGTCAGCAGGGTGATTATACTTAGAACAAAACAAAATACCAAGGCAGTATTGCATTAAAAAAGTGAAGAATACTGCACCTCTGGCGCCCATATTTCTTCGTACTTGCAGGCTAAAAGCATTGAGCTGATGCCAACCAACTGAAGTTCCTTCCTTGGTACCATTTTCACCGCTAGGAACCTATCAACAATATTTATGGTAAGATAGAGAGTTTCCGGCATCAGCTCAAACTTTCGATGAACTTCAATCAGCCAATCTACGAGGATCGATCTCATTTTTCCGTTGATGTCTGGTTGGGATTGCAGGTAGTCATGTACCCTGCCGTCAACCTGCATAAAACTCGTCATGTTAATGTGTGTGTAGATAGATAGATACAGTCAGATAGAGACAGAGAGACAGAGGATATCTTTACCTCTGTAAGTTTGTAAAACTCGTACATATCATCAACGTATTCAACTACTGCCAACTCATTAGTAACGTCAGCAGCATCAATGTCCACCAGTGTATCATCAGGCTTACCACAAGCGGCCTAATGGTATAAATTACATCAGTACATAAACAATCGAATGGATAGAACAAATTATACATAAACCAAAACTGCAACTATCCAATTACTTTGCTTCGAGCAGAGAGGATTGAAGTGAGCGTCTTGACTCCTTTCCTTGATACTCTTCTACTAACAGGTTTACTCTTTTCAGTTTCATCAGAGCTTATCACAATCACATCCTCAAGTCTGTGTTTCTCATTCACTTTCTTTATTTCTGCTGCTGGTGCCTTTGAATCTGCAGGAGCCCTCACATTGCGAGCAACTGCAGTGTCTGCAACTTCTGTAACTGGTTTCTGCAAATTGAAAAAGTCTTCAGTTCATCCATTAGGTGAGATTCCAAAAGAACCTGACTCTCGGTTACAAAACGGTAAATCACCCGAGAAATTTAGCTTACCTTCCCTTGCAAAGAGACGCGATCATTCACTAAGTTGCCAATGTCTTGAAGCACTCTCCTATTCCTTCCCTCTGCGGGCACAAAAGTCTTCTGCTTCGCTTCTTCTAAAAGAAAAGGAAAATAAAATTACTCAACAATATAAGGTGTACACGGAAAAAAGGTATTTCAAAAGAACTCGAGGCAAAGACTTAACGAGGAACATTAAGAAGATTGAAAGATTGTACAAAATTGATGAAAGACACCCATCGTTAAAATACGATAATATCAGCCTCAAGTTCAGGAGAAGACCTTATAGGACAGTTAAAAAAAAAATCAATACACCAAAGAAAGGACTGAAAGATATTCATGAAATCCATGCCAATAATCTATCCATAATACCAATATCAAAACAACGCAGATAATCAGAAATCAAATACGCAAATTTGATTCATCGATCTTAAAGTAATTTCATTTATATTCTATCAACCCGCAAGAGGCCCCTTTAAATTTCGAGATAATCGAATAAAATAAGCACAGAAAGGAGATGATCCTCAAAAGAGAAGCAGAAATCAAAACCCAGTTTGAAAATTCTGTACAGGACTCTTTAAAGTAAATTTCTTCCTGTTATAAACCAAATTGTAACACAACAAAACCATAAACACATACATCAACATATTGTAAAGGAAATAAACCCCAAAGAAAGAAGTCACCTATGATCAGAGACCAGACCTTAGAGAACCCATCAAAATACAAAAATCAAGCAAAAGGAAACAATACCCTCTAAAGATTGATAAAAATCAAAACCCAGTAAGTGATTTTTATCTGAGCCATATCAAAAACCATCACACCTAAAACAGAACCAAACCACAAAGAACCGTATGAACTTCAAAAAATAAAGTAGAAACACAAAAAGAAACAAAACCCAGAAATGAAATTAAGAAACCAAAACCCAAGAACCGGTTTTTTACCTCTCTGCTGTTGTTGATAAGATACAACAAGATTTCTTGAACCCATTGTATTTTCCCCTTGATTCTGCCCAAAGACTCTTGCAAGTATTGATGATAAAAACTCTTGGAGAAGACTGCTTCGTGTCTCTCCTTCTTCTGTGTTATCGGTCGCCACCCTTCTCTTTCTACAAACCCTTTGTCTATCTCCCTCTCTGAAATATCTATGCAAATTCTTTCTCCGTTTCTTGTATTTGTTCGCTTCTGCTTCTGTGGAGAAAACGAGAGCAAGCAAGCAATGAGATCATAGAGTCAAAGAAGAGTCCTTTTGAAGGGACGCCAGGACCCTCCAACGGTCGACTTTTTGATTAATCTTGACCGTTCGATTGTTTAGATCCAGCGGATGTAAAGCGCGTGTGTGATATTGTTAGAACTTGACGCGCAGGAGTTTGAGTTTTGGAATTTAGTAGCCGTTGGTACGGACGGGTATACTGGGCTGGATAAATCAGCTTGGGCTTCTATGTGGGCCTAAAAGACCAGGTGAAGATGGTTTTGATTGTTATAAAATAATTTGGCACCGGTCAAATTAATCATTCAATTGAATAAATACTGAATATATTTAATTCGGTTCAAATGTTTGACGAACTTCACGTTTTTATATGTAATTATAATTATGGTTATGGTTTTTATTGTTGTCGTCGTCTTCTTGTAATTTTATTCAGCCACGCAATAACGTTATATGAGCTGCGCTCTCTAAATTGTTAGACCCGTGAATTTTAACATGGTTAAAAACCATGTACTTTTATGTGCTACATGCGAGGTTGATTAATTTTTTTAATATAAAATTAATATTTATAGTTAAAAACTATGTACTTTTATGTGCTCCCCTGCAAGGTGGATTAATTTTTTTAATATAAAATTAATATTCAATTACTTTTAATATATTTGTAATAAGAGAAAAATAAAATTACATAGGATTCATCTTGAATAATCTAGCTGACTTGATAAATTTAGAAATAATCTAGAAAACTAATAAAAATATAATTTGATTAAAAAAATCAAGATTATATTTTTTTTAGTATTGAAATGACAATATATTAGATTGGTTCAAGTTAACCTATTAAATCTATCATTTAAATTTTCAAACCCTCATAATCCTATAAAAAAATAAAAAAAAAATATTACAACTAATTTTTAATCAATACATTGTTGAGGGGTGAAAATAAAAACAAAATTCAACTAAAAAATGAGTCAAATCATTTTGGTTTAATCCATTAAATCTAGATAATGAAACTATGACAACCTTATTAAAAAGTAAATTGAAATAAATTATTAAACTCAATTTATTATCAATCCAATGTTAAAAAATAAAATAAAAAAACATGAAAAACCATCTAAGTCAACTGAACCAACTCATGCCCCAAGGTCATAAGAATAAAATAATCATGTACAATGTAAATTGAAACAAATTATCAATTCTAATTCTAAATCAATTTTGTATTGAAAGATAAAATTGAATAAAAAAATCAATTAAACATAAGACCGTGATAACCATACAAAAAGAAAATAGAAAATAAATTATGAAATTTCATTCTTAATCAATCAAATGTTAAAGGGTTAAATTAAAAAAAATAAAATAAAAAAAGAACAAAAATAATTACCTGGTTAATTCAGGTTAACCTACTAAACCTAGACGAGAAGATCGAGATAACTTCATAAAAATAAAATTATAAAGTAAAATTATAAATTTTAATTCTCAATCAAGTTAATGTTAAAAAATAAAATTGAAAAAAAAAATCAATTAAAAAAGAATAAAGAAAAACCTGAGTCAACTTGGCTAGCTTGTAAATTTCACAATCCGAATTATGAGATCATGATAATCTTTCATAAAAAAAAAATTATGATTATGAAACTCAATTTTTAATCAACTAAATGTTAAAAAATAATTTGAATCAACACGACAAATCTACAAAATTTATAAAAACCAAATCAAAATAAATTATGAAGTTTAATATCTAGTAAGTTTGGTGTTACATCATAAAATAAAAAATAAAAAATAAAAAAATAAGTTTTTTTTGAATAAAGATATTTATTAATGTTTAAGTTAGTAAGTACCAGAAAAAAAATGAAAAAAAATGCAAGAATGAATTATTAAAAGGTGAAATGTTGAGTTTGAGAAATTGGTAATCTCCTCCGTTTGCATGGTGATCCAGGATATTAATAAATTGTGGTCATGTCACTCATATCGGACAGTTACGTGAAAATTAATTAGTGAATACATGGTTGGATGTAGTGTTTGTTATTATTATTGGTGAAGCAGTGGTGAATATCAATAGCATATTAATTAAAAATAATCATTAATCAAGAAAAAAAAATGACTGATTTGCATGGAACGAGGAGGTTCGTATGGCACCGCAATCATTGGCCATAAATGTGGTGCTGAGTCTGTAATTGCAGATAATCTACAAGTAAACATATAAAATTCTGTGTGCGAGGACGGTGGCGTGCACCGTGCTTTTAGCTCATCAAGACTTTGAAAAATACCTGGCTTGTGCGTGCTGGGAATGGCTGGTACTGTAATAATTTTTATAATTATAATTTAAAAGAAAATAGAAAATAAATTATGAAATTTCATTCTTAATCAATCAAATGTTAAAGGGTTAAATTAAAAAAAATAAAATAAAAAAAGAACAAAAATAATTACCCGGTCAATTTAGGTTAACCTGCTAAACCTAGACGAGAAAATTGAGATAACTTCATAAAAGTAAAATTATAAAGTTTAATTCTCAATCAAGCCAATGTTGAAAAATAAAATTTTAAAAAAACCAATTAAAAAAAATAAAGAAAAACCCGAGTCAACTTGACTAACTTGTAAATTTCATGATCCGAGTTATGAGATCATGATAATCTCTTATAAAAAAAATAATTATAATTATGAAACTCAATGAAAAATTGACTAAATGTTAAAAGCTAAAACTTTAAAAAATAATGTGAGTCAACACGACAAACCTATAAAATTTATAAAAAACAAATCAAAATAAATTATGAAATTTAATATCCAATAAGTTTGATGTTAGGTCATAAAATAAAAAATAAAAACTGTGAAAATAAAAAAATAAGATTTTTTTTAATAAAAATATTTATTGATGTTTAAGTTAGCAAGTATATCAGAAAAAAAAAGAAAAAAATGCAAGAATGAATTATTAAAAGGTGAAATGTTGAGTTTGAGAAATTGGTAATCTCCTCCGTTTGCATGGTGATCCAGGATATTAATAAATTGTGGTCATGTCACTCATATCGGACAGTTACGTGAAAATTAATTAGTGAATACATGGTTGGATGTAGTGTTTGTTATTATTATTGGTGAAGCAGTGGTGAATATCAATAGCATATTAATTAAAAATAATCATTAATCAAGAAAAAAAAATGACTGATTTGCATGGAACGAGGAGGTTCGTATGGCACCGCAATCATTGGCCATAAATGTGGTGCTGAGTCTGTAATTGCAGATAATCTACAAGTAAACATATAAAATTTTGTGTGCGAGGACGGTGGCGCGCACCGTGCTTTTAGCTCATCAAGACTTTAAAAAATACCTGGCTTATGCGTGCTGGGTAATGCCATGAAAAATGGTCGGTACTGTAATAACTTTTATAATTATAATTTAAAAAAATTATTTTAATTATAATTAATTTGATATTTATATATATATTTGGTTAAAATTATGGTTAAAATTAAAATTAAATAAAAAATAATTTAATATGTTTAGTTAAAGATATTTTTGAAATTAAAATTATAAAATAACTAAAAAATATATATTAATTTTGATAATTTTTAATCTAAATATTATAGATTTTACTACTGTTATTATATTATAAAATAAAAAATATTTTATATAAAATATTTTTTATTATTTAATAAAACTATCTACAATTTCATTATGAAATTCAACTAATAAGAACAATAATTTTCATGATTTTTTTAGCATATAATTATTAAGAATAAAACTGAAATTACAATCAAATTCTGTAAATATTATGTCACCATGCGATTTTCATTTAATTTATATAGTTTTATTAAATAATATTAAACACTATTTTTTAAAATAATATACAATTAAAAATAAAAATAAAAATAAAATAATTTTTTACTGTTCACGTTTGTGTGCTGCTTGGCTTTTCTTCTTTTCCAAGTTCATCAAATCCATCCCCACTCCGCGCGACTGGTGCACTTCCTCTGTTAACAGGGGCTGATCCATTTTCATCGTCGTCTTTTTTCGCTTGGGGCTTTGTTCGCTAGAGTCTCGAATGCCTGTTGGGAAGAACAGGATGGATCACCATGGGGGCTGTCACTGGACTGCAACTGTGATTGTTGGTGCTCTTATGCTGATTAAAATCTGGCAGAACAAAGAATGGCATAGCTTTAGAATAAGCTTGGAGGTGCTTTCAATCAACCTGTGTTTTAAACGCAAAAAATACTGTGTTTTATATGGGGTTACACAGATAACAAACTGCGTTTTATATTTTACCAAACAGTTTGTTTATATGGTTTGCTCAAAAAACAGAACCAACCACAGAAACAAATACGCTTTAAAAAAGCTGAGAAGAGGAGGACAAAAACACTAGTCGGGCCAAGCTGGGGCCCAAACAACAACATCTTTTCTCTCTCTTTTTCCTTTGTTGTGAAGATTGTGCACCATCACGATGGAAGAGGTAATCTCTTTTCTCTCTTTTTTTCCTTTGTTGTGAAGATTGTGCACCATCACGATGGAAGAGGTAATCCTCAGATCATTTCATCTCTCAATCGAAAAATATAGGGACGCTAGCCTGTACCATGTTATTGTTTCTTTCTTACTGCTCAGGGCTGGCAATAGCTTGTAGATTTTTAGAACAGGCTCAGAGGGACGGTCCAGACATGTGTGAACCCAGAATGTGGTTCGAGATAAAGTATTTATAGAGAAGGAAGAAAGAAGAAGCAAGAATCTATAGGCGTGTAGGCAAGTATCGAATCTAACCAAATTGACATGACAATCCCAGCCCGTCTTTCTTTCTTTCTTTCTTTGTTGCTTTACGGGTAGCTGTTGGTCACATTGGTGCATTTACCTTTAGACTCAAGTTTCGTTAGGTGCGCTTGCCAGTTTTTTTCACTCCTTCGCTGTGGTTGAGACTACTAGGCTTGGCTGTTGCAGTTTTAAGCAAAGTTTATGCCATGAGTTCAGGTAGTTAATCCAATTCATTCTAAATCAGTATAAAATAACATTCTTTTTCTAGTTTTTTCCACAAATAAAAATCAATGCTTTGAAAAAAAATAGAAAAAGGTTTTAATTTGAGTATGTTGATTTTGATAAGCTAGCTAAGTGCTGAGTTACTGAATCCTGAAGTTAATATATCATATGAGACTGATTTGATAATACTGATTGTGAGTGTAATAATTATCGTTGTAAGAATATTTAGTACCATATTAGATAATTGCCCGTATTACACTGATGCTAGTATCGAATTTATTTTTTAATGTAAAAAAATATATGAGGGTCACTAACATGGTTTTAATCGGGAACAAATTAAATTAAGTGAAGATTGATATAATATGATGTGGTTAATTTAACAAATTAAATCAAGTGTGGATTGATATAATATGATGTGGTTAATTTAATAAATTTAAAAATAATTTGGGTTATCAATAAAAAATTAGTTTGTTAAAAAAAAAATTTAAGGTAATATTTAAAAATAAAACTGAGATGATAATATTTTAAATTGATTTGAATTAATCTGAGTGAACTTATAAAAATAATAATTCTAGTTATAAGATTGTAATAAATTTATAAAAAATAAAATAAAACAAATTATAAAATTTAATTTTTAATTTAATATTAAATAATTCAGTTAAAAAAATAAAAAAAATCAAGTTATTTACCAAACAATTCAGATAGTAATTTATAATAATTTCATAAAAAATAAATTATAAAATTAATTCTTTATTAAATTTAATTTAATACTAAAAGATATTTTTTTAATAAAAAAACAGTGAGTGTATCCTGATCGAATCCTTCTATCTCCTGTACAAATTTATTTAAATTCACATAAAATTGCATAAAAACTAGTTTTGAAATTTTCCACTATAAAAAAAATTAAGTTAATCCAAGTTATTTACCAAACAATTTAGATGAGCAAATTATAATAACTTCATACAAAAATAAATTACAAAATTAATTCTCTGTTAAATTTAATTTAATACTAAAAGATATATTTTTTAATTAAAAAACAGCGAATCTATCCTGATTGAATCCTTCAATCTCTTGTACAAATTTATTTAAATTCACATAGAATTACATAAAAACTAGTTTTGAAATTTTCCACTAACTATTCTGTAAATTCCTTTATATTTAAAAATAAAAAATAAAAAATCATATATAATTTTTTTTAAAATATTATTTTAATATATTTTTTTAAAAAAAGTACTTTAAAAACCCAATTATAACCCCTCTCTAAAACGGCAGAAATCACTTATGATCATCATTCTCAAACATATCACACGCATCGGCAATAATAATGGTATTAGAAAATATCACGTGTTTATTCAGAATCCAGCAAGGCCAATGACCAAAAAGACAAGTTAAGAGAAAATGTATGTCCAGCAAGCACTTCAGGCACCTGAAATCGAACATGAATAAATAACTGCTCCACCTCCTCATAAATCCACCCTCTCCTCCATTAATACACTCAAACTCTCTTCATGCCAGAAAGTTGCAATTCTCGCCACTTCTCATGGCTAATGAAATCTTGCTTCCCAAACCCACAAGATCCCACCTCCAAGCCCCTCTCTCCAAACCCTATAATCAACATCTCCATCCCCCCCAACACCACGCTCTCTTCTCTTTCAGACGACCTTCTCTTAGAATGCCTCTCTAGAGTCCCTTCCTCTTCCCTCCCTTCCATTTCCCTCGTTTGCCGCCGCTGGTCCGTCCTCCTTCACTCTCCTTCTTTTCTCTACCTACGCCATCTCCACCACCTCATCCACCCCACCATCTTCACTCTATCCGCCCCCTTTGCCGCCTCCCTCCGACTACCAGATGACAATGATGCCGATACCAATGAGCCTTTGTGGAAAGTTGCTTCGTGTCTTCCTTTTCCTGTAGCCTCATTGGATAGCCTTTCTCACGCTCGTCTGTCTGCAATTGGATCAAGGATTTATATCATTGGACGAAACGAAATGTTTTGTTATGATGTCTGGAGTGGCATAATTACTTCAAGAGCTTCAATGATTTACCCTAGAAAGAAATTTGCTACTGCAGTGCTTTCGGGTAAAATTTATGTCGCAGGAGGCGGGTCACGAGCGGGGGCAGCATTGGAGGAGTATGACCCAGACACTGATACTTGGCTCGTGGTGGCACAGGCGACAAGGAGGCGATATGGTTGCATTGGGGCTGCCGTTGATGGCGTGTTTTATGTGATTGGAGGCCTTAAAATAGGTGCCGCCTTGGAGAATGAAGTGACACGCGCCGCTGCAGCAGGGGCAGAGGCTTATGTGTATGCCAGTTCGATGGATTTGTTTGATGTGGAGTCGCGCGTGTGGCTAAGGAGTAGGGCCGTTCCTGGTGGCGGGTGTGTGGTGGCTGCATGTGCGGTGGCAGGGTATGTTTATATTTTAACTAGTCACGCGGTGGAGTTATCATTCTATCGCTTTGATGCCCGTAGGCGGGGCGGCGGCGGGGGCAGCAACGCTAAGGGATTTGGAGAGTGGTGTAGGATAAAGAGCCCGCCATTGCCGGCACAAGTTAGGCTGGACAGTACAGTGAGGTTTAGTTGCGTAGGAGTTGAAAACAAGGTGGTGTTAATTCAAGTCGGTGGGTGCATTGATGATTTGTTAAGGAGAAGTGGAAGGAATATTCGGGGATTGAAAGAGGGATTGGTATTGGTTTATGATTGTATTAGCGGAGTATGGAGCAGAGGGCCTCACTTGCCGGAGGTGATTCGACGCGCCGCCTGTGTGACTGTGGAATGCTAGAGGGTGAAAATCCTAACTAGAAGTTTTTTTGCCATTCATTATTGTGGTGCATGTTAGGCAAAGCTGTGTTACTGGGGCTACCATGCGCATGTCGTTTAGATAGCAGACAAAATCATGGGTGTACGTGACATGTTTTAATTATAATTTTACTACCGTTTACGATAAGGAAAAGAGGGGCGTCTCCTGTGGATGGGTGGGTTGCTTGTGCGAAGGGAGTGTGAAATAATTTTTTAATCGATTTGATTGGCCTTTTCATGGCTTGAGAAAGAGAAATCAAGCAACGGACAAATTTTCGTGTCTGTATTCTTAGATTTGTCATTTGTCAAAGGATGGCCGTCTTCTAGGGTGTGTCTGTAAATTAATTTTTTTATTTTTTAATATACTGATATAAACAAATAATTTTTAAAAATAAAAAAATAATTTTAATTAAAAAAATTTCTAAATAAACTCATAATTTTATAACATTAGCCCATAATTTGCTGGCCATTTTTGAAGAATTCTTCAAGTTAATTGGTGACCCTTGTCATGACAAATAAAACGTGGGAGTGCACTGTGCAGTGGATAAATTAACTTGCTGGGCGCTTCGAGGGCTGCAAGGGAACCAGGTCGATCTGAGCATGTACGAGATCAACCGTCCAAATTAGGCAAAAATTGGATTCGGGTTAATGACTAAAATATACAGGTAAGGTTTGAACTTCCAGGAAATTATGACAATACAAAACAACCATGCATTCCTTGAAATATTAAAAAACTGAATATGACAACAAAAAAATAAGATATACACCTTATTTATCTCCCATCATGCCATTACAGGGAGGAGAGAGAACAAAAAAATAATAATAATTCGATTACAATATACTATAAAAAATCGTCATAAAATAAATTCAATAACATTAAAAAAATAAAAAATAATGAATTTTTTTTCAGCTAACATCAAAAACAAGCACGAGGATATATTTTATTATATTTGTTTTTTCAAAGAATTCCTGGTATGAGTTCACTAGTAATGGTTAAAAGAACATGTCACGTGAATAACGAAAAAGAAAATTATATATATATATATATAGATTTTTAGTCTACAAGCTTGCATAAACTATCTCAACACATATACAAGGTTAATGTTTTTTCACTTGTGTAAATCTCCCATTTACATGGATCCTCTGCGAACTTTTTTCTCGAGAAAAAAAAAAAAAACCAGAAAAGCTGTGAAATGAATGGAGATGCGGGGGATCGAACCCCGTGCCTCTCGCATGCAAAGCGAGCGCTCTACCATTTGAGCTACATCCCCCTTCTTGTCGGCTTCATCCTTAGATTATGTGATTTAGATATCTTAAGCACCATTGTAGTCCGGAAAATCTGAAATTGTTCAACTGCGGCAAGTACCATTTTCATTTTATCGCGATTCCTCCAGCCAGATATATAAACGCCAGACCATCAAGAGGACAAAAAGAAGACACCCGTCCCCCCCTCTCCTCCCTTCTAATTAACCCTGCTTTCCACTAAAATACAAAATACCACAAAAAAAAAAAAAACCTAAGACATCTCCTCCTAGCTTGATTTCGCTTCTTCCCTCTCCCTCTCCCTCTCAGAAATAAAGAATAAACAAAATATTGAGAGATGGATTTTCAAGTTGTAGTCCTTGCCGGGGGCACTTCTAAAAAATTACTTCCTCTCGTCTCCAAGGTTTGCTTCCTAATTTCTTCACTTGCCTCTTCTTCTCTTTCTGTTTGTTTCTCGAGAGAACAACTATTAAATAAACGCTCTAATTTCTTTACCGACGAAGATTTACTTTAATTTGGTCTTCTCTTTGATTTCATTTTCTTGCTTTTTTTTTTTTTTGCGAATGTAGGAGGTGCCAAAAGCGCTGCTTCCGGTGGCTAACCGCCCTGTTCTTTCTTACGTGTTGGAGCAATTGGAACTCAGTAACCTTAAGGATCTTATTGTGGTGTGCTTCTCTTCTTCTTTTTTCTTTTAATTTGAGATTCCTTATTATCTTTTTGCGTGTTCTATTTTGCTTTCTCTACTAGTGGAAGAAAAAGGCAAAAGGAGAAGAAAAGCTGAATTTGAAAAGGCTGCTTCTATTTTGGAATATTCATTCTTAATCTTGAACCCTGTAAATAAATAAATAAATAAAGTTTAATTCCATTGTTAAGATTCTAAAGTAAATCGATAGCAAATGTGTAATAGTGATGGGTTTTCTTAGTTGCCTTTGGGGCTTAGGGTTTCTTTCTAATGTCGGTTGTTAATTTAATCCGTATTGTTATATTATAGGTTGTGGAAGGGGAAGATGCTGCTATTCATGTCGGTGGTTGGATATCAAATGCTTATGTTGATCGTTTACATGTTGAGGTACTTCCTTTTTTCCTTCTAAATTGCAATAAAGATAATGTTGTTCGTTGATCTAATATAATTTGTAATTGATGGTGTTCGATGTTTGATTGCATGATGCATGCTGTTTTTAAGTCACTGAAATAACTAATCAGAAATTGGCAGCCAATGTTGCTCGGAAATGATTAGGTTAAGAGTAATGACACACGAGACTTCATTTTGTGCAAACTGTTTAACCAAACAATTAAAACTATAAGGTGACCTTGAAAAACTATGGACCTGTTGCTGCCTGGGTATGTATCCAAGTGTTGGACTTGCTGATGTTTAGAAGTGTTTCTCATTGCAGAATATTCAGCATCTGGCTGTTATTTGTCCGAAGTGTTTTGCTTCAAAAAAATCCTTGCAATGTTTTGAACTCAACACTGAAGAGTTTTAGGAGATAAAAAATGGGTTGTTGCTTGCTTGGTTTTTCTGAGTGTTGAGATGAAAATCTCTTCATCAACTTCCGAAGTTTTTATCTTGTGTAATTTTTATCCTCAGTAATTAAAGCTCATGGCACAGTGACATGCCATTAAATTTCTAGAAGCCTTCTTTTGTCACCTCATATGTCTCGCTTACTAACCCTTTTTCTGTGATTTGTGAATGGTCTGAATAGCAACAAAATGGGAATAAACATAGAGTTCTTATCTGCTCTGTTAAATCTTGTAACTTAGGTTTTGAGAAACACATGCCATGCAAAATTTCAAATTATGTTTTGAAACCTAGGTTTAATTACTATTCCCTGGTGATTATGGATCCCTAATCACCATCAGTAATGGGAAGTGTGATTATTTAGGGTACTCAAGCTTATAATAACTAATAACAAGAGCAGAAGGCCTATCTATGCTTGTTTTATTGCATGACTTTCTTCTGGTAAAATGACTGGTGCTGGTGCACTAAATTATTTGGGACATGTTTTTTTATTCCTAGGGTTTGAAACCATATAGTAGTACACATAGGTAGTTGATTTTTTTCCTGAAATGCTCACCACTTTCTCTTAAACCTACAAGAACATGTCAATTGAGATGGAAAGAAAGGCATAGCTAGTTTGCATCTTTGTCAAAATGAAGCAAACACATTGGTCATGGACCAGGGCCAGAGTAGTCTGGAACTTTCTGTTCTGTTGGCTCAATGAAACTTCATGTTCTGTTGGTATTTGAGCTTCTTGCTGGAGGTCATATAGTACTGCTATCATTCCTTTGTCTCAAAGATACCATTAATTGTATGCAGTTTATATTATTCTCCAAAAATAAGTCATTTCATTTTTCTGCAATTCTACAAATGGGAGTTGGCATCAATTGCTCTGCTGCAACATATTGCATTTTGTATTCTGGTGTTGCCTATGCTAGCATTGTTATATTTCAGGATTTTTATTAACTGCATCGTACTCTACACCGTGTCATTCATTTCTTATTGATAAAATTTGAACTTATAGGTGCTATATAACGCTGCAGGTTGCTGCAGTTCATGAGGATGTTGGAACTGCTGGTGCTCTTCGGGCCATTGCTCACCACTTGACTGCAAATGACATTTTGGTCAGCATTCAAATCCTTAGAAGTTTTTTTTAGTCATAAGGCTTCAATTCATTACAGCCATTCACGCTTCATCTTCCTGCAGGTTGTGAGTGGCGATCTTGTTTTTGATGTTCCTCCTGGTGCACTTGCAGCTGCTCATAGAAAGCATAATGCAGCGGTGACCACAATGCTTTGCCCTGCTCCTGTCAGTGGACCTACAGAGTCAGGATCTTCAGGTGGAAAGGATAAAATCAAGAAACCAAGACGCTACAACATCATTGGATTGGACCCTTCAAAGCAGTTTTTATTACACATAGCAACAGGTTTTATGTTTGGATTTTATGTTGATTCTAGTTCCCACTTATCTGCTCATAATGCTCATTCTGGAATTCTTTTCAGGAGCTGAAGTTGAGAAAGATATTCGAATCCAGAAGAGCATTCTTCGTGCAGTAGGTCAGGTAATGGAGACACATCTATCCCTATCTTCTTAATAAAATCTTCTAGTTATTGTTTAGTTTTTGTGCTTTCTGAACATATTGAAATCCCAACTTGTGTACTTGAAAGATTTTCATATTTCTAGTACTTGGTTGTATTTAACAATTCCATGGTTCTTAATCTAGTGTTATTTTCTATCATTTCATTAGATGGAAATACGAGCTGATCTCATGGATGCTCATATGTATGCATTCAAGAGGTTGGTCTTTTTACAACTTGTCATTTTTTGTTGTTGTTGTTGTTGTTGTTGTTGTTTTTCCATGTCAGGTGTTCTCTATCTTCACCATCCCTGTCTGTCTCTTTCAGATCTGTTTTGCAAGAAGTTTTGGATGAGAAGGATGAATTTCAAAGCTTAAAAGAGGATGTGTTGCCTTATCTTGTTCGGAGTCAGTTGGTTAGTCAAATAAGTTCCTTGTATACCTGGTTTCTGTTTGCCTTGCATGTTGGTAAAAAAAAAAAAAAAACTTAAAATGGGTTCAACTATCTACATTTGATGATAGAAATCAGAGTTATTATTTAATGGTGTGCCACAAGCAGAAGAAAGTGGAAATGAGAAGGTTGGTTCTCAAAACAACCAAGCAGTGGTATCTCAAATCATGGCCAATGCATCTACTCCAAGCTTCCATGAACTCTCTTCAGGTAATAGTGGTTCTACTCATGTTCGAAGAATCCATAAATGCTGTGCTTACATTGCCAGCGAGAGCAGGTACTGTCAGCGCTTAAATTCGATTCAAGCATTCAGTGATATTAATCGAGATGTAAGTTTATGCTACTGATGTTCTTATTGGATATTATTATGTTGTCACTCCTAGTTTTGCAGTTTTTATTGCTCATTTTCAACCTGTGAGATGTCAGGTCATAGGCGATGCCAGTCATCTGTCAGGATATTCCTTCTCTGCTCATAACAACATCATCCATCCTTCTGCACAGCTTGGATCAAGAACTACTGTGAGTATACTTAAAAAAAAATAAAAAATACTACACTTTTAAAATCACTTGTTTAATTTCAGTAACAATTTATCTTGGGCACCTGGTCTGATAAATTGGTTGTGTACTTAAAAGTTAATTTGATGGTTGTAGGTGGGGCCTCATTGTATGCTATGGGAAGGTTCCCAAATGGGTGACAAGTGTAGTGTCAAGCGATCTGTTATTGGCCGTCACTGCCGGATAGGTTCCAATGTGAAGGTATGATGATTTTTAATCATAAAGTTACAATGAGAAGGCATGTATCATTACACAAGCTATAATGAAGCTACCGGGTTGTCTGCTTTGGCTATCATATATAATTTACTGTAATTTTATATATTCATAAATAGAAGGACATGTTGTAACTTTAACAATGTAGTTGTCAAGTCATTGAATCTAAATTTTTTGTGACTGCAGGTGGTTAATTCAGTTGTCATGAACCATGTTACTATTGGAGATGGTTGTTCAATCCAAGGATCCGTGATTTGTAGCAATGCCCAGCTCCAAGAGCGAGCTGTATTGAAAGACTGCCAGGTCCTCTCACCCTCACCTGTCCCTCTCTCCCTTTTCTCACTCTCACAGGTACACAGTGCATAGTTTCATGTGTATTCTATGTTGTCATTTTGCTATGTCTTCTTTCCAGGTAGGAGCAGGTTTTGTGGTTACGGCAGGCAGTGAGCACAAGGGAGAGTCTTTGGCTAGAAAATAGAATTAAATAAGGAAAACCTTTCCTTGTAAGAGTGCCAAAGTGAAGGAGTCATCTGAATCGTGTAGTGTGCTAATCATAGGTCAGAGGAAGATTTTTGCTAACTGCTGCCATCGCACAGCAGGTGTTACCTTTGGCAAGCAAAGAGAATTTTTGGCAAGTAGAGATGCCAATCTTAATTAGTGCACTATTCTGCTCCAATCATTTGTTTGTTTGTTCTTACAGTTTTCTTTTTTATATTATTGTGTTGCTTGTATCTGATACAGTTCGTCCCCTATATTTTCAATGACTCGGGAAAAAATAGATTAGCACCAATTTTTTTCATAAACTTGTAAAAGATGCTCGAAGTTCCTAGCTGCTGGATCGCAAGCCTTTAATCATTTGCAATCAATTCTGGGTGTCTCCGTTACGGTTGTTGCGTTATTCTGCGTGTCTGCATGTGAAATGTTTGTTCTTCTACGCTCTACCTCTTAATTCTTCCGGCCTCTATTGTTGTTGTGATGGTAACATTACTTCAGGGCTAATCTGACTAGCCAACCAGTAATCATCTTTGAAGCATTTGTAGAACATTACTCGTGATGCTTGTGTTTGGGCTTCGGAGTGCCAGAATCTGTTTGATCCGGAAGCTTAACAAGGTGGGCTGCTTTACGAATCTCTTTTGTCGGGGCTTGTGTATTAGAGCTCTGTCTCTCAATGGAAGGCACCCGTTAAACAGAAGCCATTCGCAAGAGCATACAGGTCACGCTATTAATGAAGTTATATTGCTCTGATTGAGAGAACATAGGTATTCCAAAAATCTTTTGTCCGCAAGAGCATGCAGGTCATGCTATTAATGAAGTTATATTGCTCTGATTGAGAGAACATAGGTATTTCAAAAATCTTTTGTCCACGTGAAATTGTGGAGCTTTAATCTATGCCTTGAAAAGGGAATGACCATTTTTAATTATATTAAAAGAAAACTAAATTACTAGGAATTCTTTAATGTCTAGCATTGTTGGAAATATTTTTGAAAAAATTATTTTTTTTTATTTTTTTCTTTACATTAATATTTTAAAATCATTTTAATGCGCTGATGTTAAAAATAATTTTTTAAAAATAAAAAATATATTATTTTGATGTGTTTTTGATTAGTACTTAAAAATGTATTTTTATTAAGGTTTTATATCATCATTTTGTACTTGAAGTATCAATAACTCCTTAACTAAAGCATATTTTATAATAACATATCTAATAATATAAGATATCTTTAATTTGTGGTAAATGTTCATTTTAAATGCAGGCCTATCACATACATAAAATAATTGATTGATGAGTTTAAGAACTGAAATTGAAAGAACAAAGAGATGACCAAATTTAGAAAAGAAATGCTGGTGTAGTCCAAACCGGAACACTGTTCAGTAATTAGGTCATATCTGGAGTTGTAGATCTTGGATTTCGGTCTACTTTATATGGATAAAAAGGTAAGACATAGACCTACAACTTTCATGGAAGTCCAAGATTTAAAAAGATCATTTTCAAGTCTAAATTGTAGTAATAACGAAGAAGTCCGAATATGTCTTGCAGCGCAAACACTATTCAGTGTTTGACTCATATCTAGAGTTATAGAAGTTCAAATGATCTTAATTTTTTTTTCCTGAAAAGCTGAGATAATTTCCGACAACTTTGATGTTTTCAAGTGGTTTCAATTATAACATTATCAATGATATTTTGGATAAATAAGAAAAGATAAGGATTGTCACCAAGTCAAGAGTTGACCACCTACTCATGAATTAATCATCAAATCAATAGTTTCTAATTTTGGCCTATAAAAGGAGGCATTTACCATGTATTTAGAAATCTTAGTTTCCAGATTAAGATCATGCTCTTGATTTCTCTCTTTGTATTGCTTAAGTTTTGCTTTCATTAATATCAAGTTTATGCATTTTATTTCCTTTCATTTACTTAGTTAACTTTTATCTTATTTATGTTCTTATTTATTTATTTATTTATTTTTATTTCATTATGTATAGCTAAGTTTATTATGTCAAGGTGAAAAGGTTACACTAATGGTATAAGAATAAGTATAGTATAAACTTAACATGGACTTTAATGTTTGATACTAACATGTTTTGTATTTATTATCTTGTTTACATTTTAATACTTTGCTTGTTAAATAACTAATCTAGATTTATGTTGTATAACACTTGGTACAACAAATACTTGACACTTTCATAGCACATGCAATATGGTTTAATCGACATCTGTGCTCTGAAAAGAACTTGATTTATTATTAATATAAGTTATAATCATGAATGTCTGACAATATTTACAAGTATTAGCATTATTCAAATAAGATAATTAATGTAATCATGTTAATAATTTATAATATGATTGGAACCTCCTTTGTGTGTGGTTTCCATTTGATTAACAAGGGTTTATACTATACTTGTTTGAAATACTATTAATGGATCATCTAACCTTGATATTTATTGTTATCATTATCTAATCCTTCATTAATATTTCATCTCAAAGTTCTCATTAACTTCTTCTTCTTTATTGTTATTATTATTATTATTACTACTACTACTACTACTACTACTACTACTACTGATACTACTGTTGTTGTTGTTATTTATAATTTATACAATTAACTTCTCTATGGTTTGACCATAGTCTTGCCGAGTTATTAATTACTTCGACACTCCTGCACTTGAGAGAAGATATTATTTTTTCAGTCGTGTCAGTTTTAAAATGAAAAGTATTTTGAAAAGCAGTCGCTACCACACTCTTAAACATTTAGATATATCCCTGAACACTAATGTTTTGTATTTTTATCATATATTAAATATTATAAAACAAATTTTTGTCATATGAAGGGCAGGCACTAGAAGTGGGTGGCCTCTATGTCTTTTCAGCAACGTGTGTAGGGTAATTTGGTGACCAAACATTGTTTTCTATAATAGTACTTGAATCATCTTAACGTTCTCTTCTTGAGGAGGTGGCGCATGTGGTCAACTCCCCTCTAATTTGTTGCCAATGATATTTATTTTTTTCTATTTTGTTCTCCCCTCTTTAATTTCCACACTACCTCTTAAAAATTTTAAAGTAGCCTCTTGATTTGTTGTTCCTCTAGGTTTAGACATTTTTTTTTATTTCTTTTGTCTAGAATAAATTACCAACTGGGAATTCATTTTCGATTTCATCCCTCTACACTTTTTTATCTTTCAAATTTAGTTCATGTTCTTTTAATTGATATTTGTTTTATTTGAGATAGTTTTTAAAATTAATATTTTTACAATTTCATCCCTTTTATTTTTTTTCTATCAAATTTGATCTTTATTCTTTTGATTATTATTTTCTTCACATGGGTTATTTTTTTAAATTTATTTTTTTTAATTTTGCTGTTCAATATTAAATTAATTAAGAATTGAGTTTTTTTATTTGAGATAGGTTTGTCAAGGCTTGCTTGTTTTTTTTCTTTTCTTAAAGCTCATGTTTTTTATGTTTCATCATTTAATATTTATTTTGGGAGCATTAGACCACCCAACCCCACACGCCTAATATGATGTATTTTTTTTTAGTATACTTTTAATTTTTTATGGTCATTTTTTGTGTCAATTTAATCCTTTCACATTTAGTTGATTTAAGGCTAGGGTTGATGATTTATCTCAATTAACTCCACAAAGGTTTTTTGAAATTTTAGAACAAGTTTGCTCTCTTTTGTTTTTTATTTTTTTTTCAATTTCATCATTAGATATATAAAAAAGTATCACCAATTTTCAATAAATAAAAAGCTGAAGGATAAAATTGAAATAAATTGACTAAAAAAAGATTAAAAAATAAAAAATATATCCGCATTAAGCTTTGAAACTACTGACTTTAGTTATGAACACAAGATTAATCTCATAGAAGACAAAATGTAGAAAATTAATAGAGCAAAACTCTAGAAAAAGGATAAAAAAAAATAAGGAAACATAAGCTTAAAAAAAGATAGGGAAATCAAGCAAAATTGAGCAATCCTTCCAAACCAAGTCTCATCTTTAAAACTCCAAACCCGTAACATCTCGACTCCAGGTTCAATCAAGAAGCATAACTCCCTACCAAATTAATTTTAAAGGATGAAATGATGAAACAAAATACCAATCTAAAAAACTTTCCAAAGCAAAACGATAATAATGAAAAGAATGAGGCTAAAATTTGATTGAAAAGAAAAACTCATGTTGATGAAATTGAAAACAAAAATAAATCTTAAAAATGATCCTAAACAAAACAAATAGTAATCAAAAGAATGAAAATAAAATTTGAAAGATTAAAAATGATAGGGATGAGATTAAAAAATTTGTAATTTACTAGTTTATTCAAAATTAAAAGAATAGCAATCAAAAGGACATGGATCAAATGTGAAGAAAAAAGAAATTAAATAGGTTGGTTTGATTTTTGAAGTGGCTAGTGTTGAGTTTCATGAGGAGAGAGAGAAGAAAAAGAAATTATTGTTAATGTCAAACCAGAGACATATATGGCTCATATGTTGCGCCATCATACAGAGAGTGTCAAGACCTTCTAAATATCACTCTAGAAGGTGATATTTGGTAATCAAACAATCTCACACTCTCCCCCTAAACAATGTAGAGGTTGTTCATATGTTGGTGCGTGCTATGCAAGCCCCAACAAGTTTTTTTTAATAGTATTTAATATATGTTAATTATAATAATATGCTTGAGAAACCTTTAAATTTACAATGGAACAAATTTAAAATGATAAAGAAAAAACTTGTGAGAGAGTTATGTTAATTTTATTTTTAAATACATCAAAATAATTATACTAATTGAAAAATTAAAAAGATCAAGATACCGTTAAACTCTTAAGTTTATTATACAATAAAAATAAAATTACTAATCTAACCATGTACAACTTGGAAATAACTATTGTGTCATGGCAAAAAAATTACCTTCCTTCATTACCTAATTAAAAAGTGTTTTTTTAGCAAAAGATAATTCAGTCAAATCACTATTTCAATACATGTAGTAACTTCCCCGTCTGCTTTAGGTTCTTGTTGATGTAATTGTAATCATATTTTTGCAAAATCGCTAGTATTTTTCCGATCGTGGGCCTTACCGAAACAATGTTTCATGTATTCGGAGAAGACAGCATGCTTCTACACAGGCTTTTCCCGAATCCCGATCACTTCTGCAAATGGAGCTATTATCCCATCCGCTGGTGGACGATGAGAATTGAAACCCTGCTGTTGTATAGGCTATTATTGCTCATGATCTGCAATGCATCTCCAATATTGATTATAAGAGCCCCCTTAATTGGTGGAACATGGATCCAAACATCACCATCACTGGTTCCTCCGACGTATAGCCCGCCGATGTGCTCTTGG
>NW_011499865.1:1735129-1771778 GCF_000495115.2 Populus euphratica
CCTCCAATGGCACCCCGTCATTGCTGATCCGAAAGAAACCTTATATAATTGCTGCCTTACAAACTGGTTCTGCAACCTTATATAATTAATCTTACTGACATATTAAGTTTAAAGTCTTATCTTTTGTTATTATAAGTATCTATATAATAATATTAGAAAACGCACTAAAATTTTTTAGTTCTTTTACTATGATTTAATTTACTACATAATATAAACATATATTTATAAATATTAAGAGGAAGTATTTCTTTCTAATATAAGATATACATTTTTTTTTAATTCATTTACAAACTACACCAAGAGGGAGTTGCATCTTCAAAATCCAGAATCCGATTATAAAGGCTGTGCACAACCATGGAAATGATGGAATGAACAATTAGCAAGTCCAGGATCAAAATTTGCATATACAAAAGACCATCAGAAGCTGATATTTCTTGTTTAATCTGTGACAGTGACCCCATTGCCATAAATGGCATCGGGATTGGCAGTGCTAAAGGAACATTAAAGTAAAAACCTGGATATCACTTATATTTTCCCTAATATTATGCATATTCTGGATTGAGTGCTATAGCCTCCTCATAGACCATATCCTTCATTTGCTCTTCTGTCAAGGGTTGTTGCTCAAACTCAAAGGAGAAAGGCTCTGGGCAGACTGGTTCATCTGCTATGTCATGTAACCTTGCAAGGTATGGATGAGCCAATGCTTCTTCAACTGATACAGACAAATCTTGCTTTTAGAAAGAAACAGATGGAAGTCGTATCTAATGGAATGTCAAATTTGTGGAGCACAAGTTTTTCTAAGAAAGTAATTGTGATCACCACGATCAAAGAAAGACCAGGCTAGTTGAAAACGCAAAGTGAGCTCAAATGCTGAAGCAACTCCCAATAATTAGGAAAAAAGTTTAACATGTTTTGCAGGTCTAGGGTTGTTTGTAAATGAATTTTCCTCGCAGCCAACAAAATCAACATAGACTGAGCTTTCACTGTCAGATCAACATATATGGAGAAAATTCATCTCAATCAAAAATTATTGCAATTCAGTAATGTATTCAGAAAAGCTTCAAAATAAGGATGTCCAACTCACCAGTAATTCTTCTAGTGGGATCAAATGTCAACATTTTATCTACAAGATCAATGGCCAGCGGTTGAAAAAGTGGGAAAAGTTCAGCTAACGACCGACGAGGATGTGAATCGAGTTGCCGGATGTATCTCCTTGCATCCTCATTCCGGACAAATCCAAGATCAGATTCAGTTGGTGTGCCAAGAAGCTGCGGTTAATAAAATTACGATAAACACTCACTTCTTATGCGTAGCTAGTTCATTGGAAGAAACATTAACATCGTAAGTGAAACCCTATAGAACCTGAACTGTTAGAATCAGATGCAAAGCACGCCAAGATTGTTCCCTGGTCATGTATCCCTTTACAAAAATGACAATAACGAACATACATAATGGTTGCCAATTAGTGCATATCAGCAATAATTACCCATTTATCCTGGAATAATTTTTTTAGGAGGGACACTTTTACATATTTCTGCCAAATCCTTCTATTATTAATTTCCAACACTTTGACTGCACCCGAAGTTAACTCTTCTCTGAGTGGAAAAAGAAAAAAGAAAAATAGAAAATCAGTTATAAGTTATCTAACGCCTCAACCATTCTTCTGAATATAGATCCTAAACACAACAAGAGATATTCCAAACACAAACTTCTTAAAACCATGCAAGCAATGTTTGCTTCAGTTCTATCTACCGTACCTCTGTCAATAAGCGCATCTGATGCACATTATCTTTGCCTGGAAATAGAGGTTTTCTATTCATAAGCTCCATAAAGACGCAACCTACAGACCACACATCTATCGCAGCAGTATAGTCTGAGGAGTTGAGCAATAACTCAGGTGCACGATACCATCTGGTAACAACATACTCTGTCATAAACTCATTCGCTGAAGTTGGCCGAGCTAAACCAAAATCGCAGATCTTCAAGTCACAATTTGCATTTACCAATAAATTGCTGGGTTTCAGATCTCTATGAATAACATTAGCAGAGTGTATGTATTTCAATCCTCGAAGAGTCTGGTACAAGAAGTACTGCCCAGCATAAATGAACAGAAAGAGATCAGTGTCGTGTATTTGACTCCTGAATTACATTGCGAAGTTCAACAAGAACTAAAAACTGAAATATATTACCTGGCAATGCTCCTCTGACAAACCTTGGATGGAACGAATAATATGGTGAAGATCAGTGTCCATGAGCTCCGTGGCAATGTAGACATCAGTAAATTCTCTGCGTAGAGGTGGAGGAATGACATCTCTGATACCAATGACCTGTTTTGCATTCAAAGTGTTAGAATTTACAAAAACTGATTCCAGTACAAGACATTTCACATTCCAAATCCAGATGTTATGAATAAAATTGGAGGACCTTCAATTTTTGCTACAGATATGGAGGGGAGAGAGAGAGAGAGAGAGAGAGAGAATCCATTATGCAATTTTTTTCTTCTTCTGTTGAGATTAATTACCTTTTCCTATTCATTATGCAATTTTTTTTTCTTCTGTTGAGATTAATTACCTTTTCCTTTATTTTAAATTTTCCGAAGTTTAAATGATCTTTCGAATTGATGATGCACAAACAACTTTACCTGGTTATAAAAGAAAGAATGCATGAAATTTTGGCTAAGAGAAATATATTATAGTAGAAATTGTAAGATATAATCAAACTTGATAAAACTAGGAGTAGAAGGCGACCAACACGGTTCCTAATTTACACAAAATGACATTTTCAGTTTTACTATTAAAAAAAACTAAAAGTCATTAGCAAAAAACTGTAGCCATGTACACAACAGTGAAATGATATCCTTACCTCTTTACTAGAAAACCTAATAAAATTGCAACTAGTGGTAGAATCATCTTTTCTAGAGATTTGATTGGTCATTGCAAAAATTATTTGGAGATAAATTAGCCACGACATGTTTTTTTGCACTATAAAATAATTATTTTAACCTTAAAAGCAAAAAAATATCTAGCTTTGGTCCGATACTTTTTTTATCTTCTAAAAAACATTTGCACAATGAAGTTAGGGTCATCCCCAAGAGAAAAAAAAAAGAACATGCACATAGGGGGCTTCTTGATCTTTTTTATTTTGTTTAAATGATTAAATGATAAAATTACTCTTTAAATCCAAAAAAACTAAGGTTAGTTTCATGGTTGTTTCAATCTTTTTATTCTAGGTCTTTTTTGTAATTTTTGGATTTATTTTGGGGTTATTTGATAATTTTAAATAATTAAATATTATTAAAAAAAATTATTGGTGCATGTTTCAGCACGTGACAGCCCTCAAGCCTTCCGAGCAATGCATGCAGGGTCATACAATTACCAAAATCTATAGGGGTGTGGTGCGTCATCATCTTTTCAACTATGCGTGCATGTTAACAATGAAAGTCCAATTTGGCTGCGGTAGAATTACCATAATCTCATTGTTTTTTCATTGTTTTTATTGAGTTATTTTTATCTCATATCTTAAATAACAGGTTAGTTTAGTTAATTTAAATTTTTTTTCCTCAATGTTTTTTTGGTAAGAAGTTCATTTTTTTTTAATTTTATCCTTTGTCATTAAATTATTAGCCCTTAAGTTGTGATTTTTTCATTTTTTTTTCTATTGGGTTATTTCAAATACAAGTTAGTCAAGTTAACTTAAATTAATTCAGATTTTCATTTTCAATGTTTTTTATTTAACTTCTATTTTTTTATCTTAATCTCATCTCACGAATAATTATGTTTTTTTCCCTTTACTTTTTTTTATGACATTGACCTTTTTTAATTTTAATATTTGACATTAAATTATTAGCTCTTAAATTTTTTTATTTTTTACTTTTTTTTGTTAGGTTATACCGAGAGCATATTAGTAAAGTTAACCCGAATTAACTCAAGTTTTTTTTAATATTCTTTTACTAAATTTTGATCTTTTTTATTAAGTTTTATTTTTTTATATTATAAATTTTTTATTTTGATTTCACATTACCAATCATGAGTTGGTTAACTCAGTCTTTATTCTTTAACATTATATTTTTTAACATTATTTTTTTATTATTATTTGATTTTAGGTTATTACCTTGAAGTTTGCAATTTCTCTTCACTTCACTTTATTATAAGTTATTTTAATTTTATATCTCACATCATCACAACATCATATGTTAATAAAATTAACCCATATTTGCTCAAATTATCATCATCTGTTTTTTTTTTATGTTATACAAAATTTAATCCGGCTAACGACGGAGCACGACACACATACAGTGTAGTATTATTCTATTTCACAAAGTTCCAAGTCGGCGAGCTTACAATTATAACGTATTTCGCCATTCTATAATTCATTTATTACTTCTTCTTTGTATTTGCCTAGTTATAATTTAACAATGAATTACGATAAAAGCAAACATCGGTGTGTAGAGAGGATAGGCTGGCCACACTACCGAAATAGCTAGGCTCTAGGCAACACCTGGACTATTAGGCTAGGTAGTAAGGGTAGAGCTTCCTTCTTTTCTAGTGTTCATTTGGCGTTTCTAGTATAGAAAAAGGGTATTGACTGAAACGCAGTGGAAGAGTGAAGAGGCAGGCAAGGCACTTACGTTTTCGTGATCCAGATGGCGAAGCAGTTTGATCTCACGGAGGGTGCGCTTGGCGTCCATATAATTATCAAAAGCGTTGGCTATCTTCTTTATCGCCACCTTCTCGTTCGTCTCCGAGTTCAACACCGAGCTAAATTAAACTCATTAATTTAATCTAATTCAATCAATCGAACTAATTAAAACCACTCCAAAAACTAATAATTAATACCAGACGATGCCGTAGGCGCCACGGCCAATCGGAGTGATCGGAGGTCGATATTTCGACGTGATTTCAAAAGGATTGCCAAAAATGTTGTATTGAATGAACAGGCCCCCGTGAGTTGGAATCGCCGGGAAATCACCATTTCCCGCTGCGTAATTTGCCATCTCCGATCGTCTGTTTCGTCTCTCTCTCTGAGTATTTCCCAGACCAAAATATCTGAATTCTCTTTTTGATAGATGTATAATTTAAGCTGTGAAGAATTAGAGGGTAGAGGAGGAGATTTAATACATAAGAGAGAAGGGGAGATACTTAGATTCGACTTTCTATTATTATCTATATGTTAATTTACGATAATGCAAGCCTCGCTTGGAAGGAGAAGGGAAAACGCGCGCCAAGTTAAAACAAAACTTGGAGATGGACGCGTTTGGCAAGGGAATAATGGACGGCTTGGATTGCAGCCGCCTCTGATCAAGGGTACGGTTAAAAAAAATTTAAAGATCAATTTCTAATAAATCAAATGGCAACATGATATAAAAAAAAATTGAAGCTTAATTTCTAACAAATGAAATATTGAAGGACGAAAATTAAGAAAAAAAATTGAAGAGATAAAAAAAAAAAAAACTTAATCCAGTTCCACCCAGGTCAAGATACAAAAATTTTGATCCAATCTTGATATTAGGGTGACTGTGTTCAAAAGTAAATTGAATAATATCATGAAACTTAATCATCGAATAACTTGATGTTGAAGGATAAAAATGAAAAACAAAAAAGTTAAGTTAAAGATTTCAACAATATTTGGCTCCATAGTATTGAATAGCTATAACTGAACCATCTGAATGTCAGCAACCATAATTTCTATTGAGGATATTTGATATCAGGAGCAATATTACTTTTGTTAATAAATTCAATTATTGAACTTCAGTCAAGCACTAATGACACAACCATTAATTAAAGAAGATAATCAAAATCATTCAATTGAACAAAATATAGACATTGATTTGAATTGAAATCAGGAAGATTTAATGATGAAAAGATAATAGAACTTTCTACATCATCCAAACTGGAGGAAGCCATCCAAACAAATAATATTTGAGATAGATAAATATGAACCTGCTCTGATACCATGAAGAAGAAAAGAAATAACGTTAAAAGATTTTCATTTTATGCATACTTATTATGTTATTGTTTCTCTCTCTCTCTTTCACACACACACACACAAAGTAATTATAGTTGTCAATGATATTTCTTATAAGATAAAGCCTAAGAATATATAATTAACAACTTATAAAAGTAAGAATATATATGAATAAAATCATATCAGATTGGTAACATATCATAATAGATTCAACAACCAATTTAACAATGGTTTAATTGAGCTAAAAGATCCTGATGATTGGCTAGTGATCCAAAAGTAAGAAGCATACATGATGATGCCTTTGCAATAAATAAATACATATAAACAAGAATGCATGACTAGAGTGTATGCATAGGATGAACAAAGAGCATATGTAAGAGGTTTTTGTGTTTTATAAACTTAAATCACTTAGTTAAATAAAGCAAGATTACAAGTAACTTACAAAATTGTTAAAAGATGAGATGGCAATGTCTACATTATCCTCTAAAAAAAATGTTACAAACCTGAATTCATTGGATTTTAAGGTACTTAGAATTCATAAAACCTGTGCATTAAGAACCTTTCTCTTCTTAAAGAAAAGTTTTTTAAGTATATATGTTGCTACTATCTTAGCAAAATTTCCCGCATAAACCTTATACAGGTCATTAACAAATTAAGATTCATCTACTTAGAGAGAAGACAAATTCAATGTTTGCAAAGGCTTTTTCATGATGTTTATTTTAATCTCAAGGCCTCTAGTTTCTTGCAATGAAAAACAAATATAAAAAGTCATTCAATACTTATGAAGTCATTTATAAAAATAAATGACATCAATAATGATAAAATGTCTCATTGCATTTATAACAAGAAAAAGAAGAAGTAATGCTTACAGTGTCATTTAGTTTTTTAATCACAACATTTGCATCCTCAACGGTTTTCATCATGACAAATATGAGTCGACAACTCCTTCTTGAGTATTTATCATACATAACATATTGAGAAAACAAGAAGATAAGTTATCTGAAGAATAGGCATCCCAACACATTTTACTCTTATTGGGAGTGTGAAGCTTAAAAAAAGGATTGCAAATGATAGAAAAGATACCCATAGTTTCAATTAAGCTATAATGAAATAGTAGATACTGACATGCATAACCTGTAATGAAGTTATACTCATACACAAGTATAAAGGTATAGACATGTGCCCATACACACATAATTACATCCTCTCTTCCACTTTCATTCTAACAAGTTAAATTTAGATTGCTTATTTTAACTTTACCATTAAAGTTCTAGTATTATCATTTAGTTATTTCTAATCTATGGATACAACTGATAAAACATCCAGTGACATATAAAAAGGAAAAATTGACATATCTTCACAAGGTGATAAAATGTCATATTTATCCTTTTAACAATAATATTATCAAGTAGAGGAATGTAATGGATTTACATGATAAGAAAATAGAAAGTTGCTTGACAGATGAAAGTAGTGAGGGAATGATGGTTGCTTGATGTAGAAATACTGAAAAAATAATTAAAGGAGTGACTGATTAGTGATATAAAAATCAAGGTCAAAACTTATCCAAAATTGGTCATATCAGTATTCAATCGCAATGGTTATATCATAAGATTAGGTGGATGATAAATCCATCCTTCATGGAATATATTCTGAGATAGGGCTCGATGACTTGTTAGGGAAAAACTAAAAAGAAAAAAGTAATTGCTTGTTCAAAAGTTGTTTTCTATGAAGTGCTTTAAAGAAGGGCTTTCATGCCTATTTTATATTTTGTACACGAATTAATGATCATACTTTACTTTGGTACTCTTCCAGTTAATAGGGATTAATCTCATCATATATTTTTGGCCTGCAAAAGGAATTTATAAAAGGATATTTGTTGAAAACTATCACATCTTTTTTTTATTTCTTGACATATAAATCAAGTTCAAACAACCTAATGGCTAATATAAAAAATCACAGTTTGATTGAATCAACAACCTCAACAAAAAAAAAACACAAAATAATCAAATAACAAGTCATGACAATAATATAAACCAAAGTTAATTACGTTAATTCTACAAAAAATATCAAACATTCTTTTTTAATGCTTAACAAAAATCCTTTCAAATTTTTTCCAAAGAAAAAACAAGACCACATCAAGTTTCAATCTTAAACAACAACAAATAAATATTTAAGAATTATTTGGTTTATGCGAAAACCACTATAAACTTCTATAAAGGAATAAAATCAACATGTGTTCCATGCTAATGTAGCTCTATATAGCTCCTTATGCATCCGACATTCATGCTTTAAAGCATAACAACACCAATCAAAACATTGGTGGTTCATGTTGATATCTCATAATCCAATATGTTAAAGGAACATGATATTTAGTGTTTGAATAATGGTTAATAAAATATTAGTGTCATTAATTTCATTCTTCTTATCCCAGGAAGTATAAATTTAACAGTGGAAGTCTTAGTACCTATAAAAACAGTCCATATCAAGGGGACTTAAAGCCCTTATGATGATAAAATCAATAACTTCAAATGGAAAAGACAATAAATAAAAAAAAGAACTTTAAATTCCAAGAACAAGAGTGTTTGTTCTTGTTTTTAGTGTTATTAATACTATAAGATATATATAAGCTTTTAAAAGAGGAAAAGTTATTAATCTTTTACCTAGATGGTTCAAGATGTATTTATACTTGTTGAACTTTGTTATTTTGATAAAGTTAAAAGGAACTGAAAAATCATTTTTACTTGACAACATTAATAAATAATAAATATTCTTTACATATAATTAATAAAAGATAAATATCCCTTATAGATTATTAATAAACATTAATAAGGTGGAAATATAGTAAGTCTCTACAGAGACCTTTTATATATCTATTGACATAGGATGATGAGTATTTATGATACGAATAAGTCATGTCCTAAAAAAAGCCTATAGTCATGGATCTTTGAGATCTATTGGACCTAATGTATAGCCAAACTCAGATGAGATGTGTCTGATAGTCCCTCAGACCCACAATACCTTGGGTTCAGCTCATGACTAAACCCAAATGCATTGGGTCTGATACTTTTCCAAACCTATGATGCCTTGGGTTTACCTTAAAGATGAACCCAAGTATATTGAATCTATCAACATATTAGATTCATGATGCTTTAGGTTCACTTACAAGATAAATCTAAATATATTAGGTCTGATAATTTATTAGACTCATGTTACCTTGAGTTCACTTCAAGAGTGTACCCAAGTTTATTGAATCTACCAGCACACTTAATTCATGGTACCTTGGGTTCACCCCAAGGTTGAACCCAAGTATATTAAATTTGACAGCATGCCAGAATCACAATACTTTAGACTTAGCTCAAGTGTGAATCCAAATGTATTATTTCTGATAGCTTGCTTAACCTACGATATCTTGGGTTCAGCTCAAAAGTGAATTTAAATATATTGGATCTGACAACTTATCAAATTTAAGTACATAGCTACCAAACTTATGTTAAAATAGGTTAAAACCTTATATTAAGTTTAAGCTTTCTTAAAGCACCAAAATAATTTATTAGAAATACAAACAAACTTATTAGTTCATGAATTATCTTACTTTATTTTCTTAGTAGCACCATGCTCTTCAACAATCTTTATAAGCTCTTTATTAGTTATAGTTTTTGGAATATTTTTGATATACAGTCTCTTAGTAGCTTTCAAGAAAGGGCCTACTACAAAAACTGGTTTTGTTTCTTTCACTATTGTAAGGGTTTTTTTTTGGGGCTTTAGGGTTTATAATATTAGGTAAATGTGTGAATTTAAGAAAATGGTTAAAATTAATTGTTAGTTTGAGGATTTGAAAAGTAAATTTTATCTAGTTTGTTGAAAAAGTTAGTTTTTAAGTGTGAGTAATAATATAATAAAATAAGTTTTTGTTGTTATTTTTTATTAGATATTTTTCTTTATAGAATACGAGAGAATGAGAAGGTTTTGTGGTAGAGAGTATAATGGATGGATATCTTATTGGTTGGGTGTCAATTTACCAACTTGCCCTTGAAAGATTGGATTTGAATTTGGTACATATTATATTTTTTATTTGTTAATTTCAAAGTTATTTTCTCCTAGATTACTCTTTAATTTGAAAAAATTCACATAATTTTAATACTTGACTTTTTAAAATTAAATAAAGACTATGACATGATATGATGATATTGCAACTTATGTTATTTAGCAGCTATAATTATAAAAATAATATTTTATTTTTATTTTATTATTAATTTTTTATTACAAGAACAATAAAACAGCTATAATTATGAAAATAATATTTTATTTTTATTTTTTTATTAATTTTTTATTACAAGAACAATAAATCCATTGGTGAATGAGTAAAATGAACCTGATATATAACAATACCATTTGTTTATTGTTTTAAGACATGAAAGATGAAAACAATGGAGATTTATGTTTATTTAGATGAAGTTATAATTAGAGATATAAAATAGATATATTTATATGATAATGTATTGGATGAATTTATGTATTTTTAAAATAAAAAATATTGTAAAACATGTCTCATCTATCATTACTATCTATGTTTCTTATATCACAAAATAATAACTAAACACTATCCATTGATAAGTATAATAATATTATTTACTATTAAAAAGATATATTTGTTTTTCTAACTTTTAAAATTTAAATAATGAAATTAGTATCTAGCAAATTTATATTAAAATATTTATTTAAAATTAAAATTTAATATTAATTGATCCACAAACTAAACTAAAAATAACTCTTATTATCAAATAAATAAATAGCTAATAACACAATCCTAGATTCATGATTAAACTTTTTTAAAGAAAATTTTATAATAAAAAAATCACTTGAGAAGAATTATAAAATTTAAAATTATTAAATTTTTTAAAAATATATATTTAATTAAAGCTGCTGTAAGGTGGATTTTTTCCATGCAAAATAATTAATAAAAATAATTTTAATTATGATTTTAAAAATATATATTTAATTAAAGCTGTGTAAGGTGGATTTTTTCCATGCAAAATAAATGAAAAAAAAGTTTTTATAAATAAAAAATATATTATTATAGATTTTATAAAATTAATATTTGAAAAATAATTATATATATAAGATCAAACACAAAAATTATAACCTTAATTAACCAAATAATGTTTTCTATAATTAAAAAATATATGTGATCCAAACAATTCCATGACCAAACATCAGTAACAACACAGGCCCACCCAAGGGTAGAAACAAACCACACACAACCCGAACCCAAGCCCGAAACCCAATTATCGGAATTAGGGTTTCTAGGGTTTTTTTTTCTCCCTGACACTCCCATTTCTCTTCCTATATAAAATGTCGCATATATAATTTCTCTAAATCCTCTCCTCCAGGGTTTGTGGCCATTTTTCACAGAGAGAGACCTCAATCGGAATCAATGGCTCCCAGGAAGACACCACAGGTAACCAGAAACCCAGATCTAGTCCGAGGAATCGGCAAGTACTCGAGGTCGCAGATGTACCACAAGAGAGGTTTGTGGGCTATCAAGGCCAAAAACGGCGGTGTTTTCCCTAAACATGCCCCTAAAGTTAAAGCCCCCACCTCTGCCGAGAAACCACCTAAGTTTTACCCAGCTGATGATGTCAAGAAGCCATTGCCTAACAAGCGCAAGCTGAAGCCCACCAAGCTCAGGTATCCACTTTTATCCATGTCGCTTTCTTTATGAATTCATTCTTTTGAGTTCTTAAATCTTTAAATCGATGTTGTAATTTTTCTTTTTGAGTATGCTTCTGTATTAGAATGGGGTTTTGGTTGTGTTTTCTATTGAATATTTCATTTTGAATTACAAGAGATTTATGGTGTGAGAAAGGCTGTTGATTTACAGATAGTT
This sequence comes from Populus euphratica, assembly GCF_000495115.2. NCBI lineage: Eukaryota > Viridiplantae > Streptophyta > Magnoliopsida > Malpighiales > Salicaceae > Populus > Populus euphratica. Next base: position 1,746,981 of record NW_011499865.1, read on the forward strand.
TTGGCTGCTAAATTCTTTACAATGTGATTTAAGTAATGTTGTAATCTGTTATTTCTTTGCTTTTTATATGGTGTTGTAGGGATAGTGTTACTCCTGGGACTGTGTTGATCATTCTTGCTGGAAGGTTCAAGGGCAAGAGAGTTGTGTTTCTCAAGCAACTGACTTCTGGGTTGCTACTTGTCACTGGTTAGCTTGATTTTTTATTCCCTTTCACAATTTTTATGTTTTTTCTTGTATGACAATGACATCTACCTGCTTAATTTATACTGACTGTCGTGCCTGTGCTGTAGTGGGCTTGTGCATTACTGTTTTTGTTGGGCGAAAGAAATTATTTTATTCATCATCTTAAAGCTAGTGACCTGAAATTTGGATCTGTGATTATGCACGCATCAGTGCTTGGTTATTTACTTGGTTGATGTTCTATGCTGTTTTGAAATGGAAATTTAGTGATATGACTTAGCTTGGATGGTTTAGGATTTGTAAAATCTTGCGACATAATTTGATTTGTAAGGTCTTGGACTCAGTATTGCTGTTATAACGTGGATGATTTTTACCGCGGTTCTCCTGCTTAAAATTATGATATTTGTTTCCCAATTGCTGCAGGACCTTTTAAGATCAACGGTGTTCCTCTTAGGAGAGTCAACCAATGTTATGTGATTGCAACTTCCACCAAGGTTGACATATCCGGGGTTAATGTGGAGAAGCTCGATGACAAATATTTTGCCAAGAAGGCTGAGAAGAAGAAGAAGAAAGGAGAGGGCAATTTCTTTGAGGCAGAGAAAGAGGTGGGTTTTGAAAGTGGTCATTAGTTAGATTTGGTTATGTTCTATTGTATTTTCTCATCTTGTCCATTCAGAAATTTATTATCATCTCATCCCATGTTACAGGGTGAGAATGCACTCCCACAAGAAAAGAAGGATGACCAGAAGTCAGTGGATGCACAAGTCATTAAATCAATTGAGAGTGTTCCAGAATTGAAAGCATACTTGGGCGCAAGGTTTTCTCTCAAGGATGGAATGAAGCCTCATGAGCTTGTGTTTTAAAATAAAAATCTAGGATCGTTTCTCTTGAGCTACTTTTTAATTGTATTTTGTTTGAACTTTATCTTAGCAGATGCACCTCTTCTAGTGTTTTTGGCAATAGACAGCTACATGAACCTCGTATAAGGCAGCGATTGATTTTTGTTTCCCATTTTTCATTTCTTGGTGTAAGATTTTTCATGTTATTTGTTCATTAGAATTGTTAGTTGTGTAGCTTTTGCTGTTATTTTAGTGAATCTAAAACATCCCTTTTCCCTCGAGTTGTTTACATTTTTTGCTTTGGGTCGGCTCGGCTAATGAAATAGTTGGGTACCTAGCACGGCTGCGCTTTTATCAATGAATTGTAGGAAAGTGGATCGGAACTGAAAATTTCACATCCAAAAGACTGAGTGAGTGTTTTCGAGGCAGCTTGTGCGGTCGTGGTTTAAAAAAATATGGTTAGGCATGGCTTGTTGGGTTTAAATATATGTTAGATAAAAATTATAATTGAAATTTATGTATAGAATAAAATATGTATAAAATATTTAATTATGGTTGTTTTTTAAAAGTATTTTTTAATTAGAAATATATTAAAATATTTTTTTTATTTTTAAAAAATTATTTTAAAATGATCTTAAAATAAAAAAATTAATTTAAATTAAAGAAAAAAATAAAAAAATACTTTTAAAACGTAAAAACATATAGAATTTTATAAAACTTAATTAAAAAATTATATAAAAATTAAAAATTATATTTTAAACTTAATTTTTTAATGAGTTTCATAATATAAAATATAATTTGATGCATTATCAAATCTCTAAATATGTTTCTTCACCGCAAACATAGAAATAGATGAAAAACAAACGGACCCCAAGAGAAACAGCTCTGCTGGGCTGTGCATGTTTATCCATGATGTCAACGGTGGCTATTCAGGCAGCCTGTTGCTACTTGATGACATTTTTTCTCGATTGAATGCTGTGAGGTTTCTTAGTTTGGAGTTGGATATTGGTATTTGATTTAAACTTCAATTTCGCACTTCAATGTGATACTGTTTGGTTTCTGGAGGAACAATCTTTTCATAAATAAAAAAATGAAGAACAACGATCACCTGCCATTTGCCCTTACGCTGTTGGCTAGTTCTCTCTGTTTCTCCGCAGTCCCTTGTACCTTAATAGTGAACTCTTTCTTGGTTTTTTATAGCTTCTCGCTCAAAATCACAACGCAAATTGAAAAGGGAAGCCAATCAATTCCACTAGCTTTCTCGCAATGATAGCATGGCGAGTGGAAGGAGGAACAGGAGAGCAGAATTTCTGTTTGAGGGTATATAAATCCATCATAAATTTGCAGTTGGTATCCTATAACTCGAAGAAATAAAAATTTATTTTATTTTATTTCTTCGAAAATCTTCCATGCATATTTTAACAAAATCAGTTTTAATATTAAATTTATTATATTTAGAATCGTAATTTTAAAGATTTTTAAGATTAAATTCAGTTTAAAAATTAATTTTTAATACTTAAAATAATTACAAACATAAAATTTCATTAAAATCTCAAAAAATTGAATTGTATTACTGTAAACAAAACACTTATTATAACTCCAACAAGAAGCGATTAAGGTAACGGAAAATAAGGAATTTGTTACATGAGACCTCAAGCTCTGCTTGCAGTCTTACAGCAAGCTGTCCGTTCGAGCTGGCAATCTCTTGAAGAAATTGCTGGGCACAGAAGGTAGCTTGCTTCTAAACCTAGGATGCCGCAAATAATACAAACCAGCAACTAGAGCCACCACCCTGAAAGGAGTCACATAGAGCACCACAGCTGCACAAAGACAGAACACAATGAAAAGACTGGTTGCTCTTGGATCTCTCCAGCTGAGTAGAGACTGAAATCTCTCCCCCTGTGTTGCTATGTCGCCCACTACAGTTTGGATCCTTCCTGCAACTCCTCTAAGCCTGTCATACCTCATTCGAACTATATCATGGGACTTAGAAGTTGGGAATGTGTCAAATTCTTCATCAAGTTCATCTGGGTGCACTGCTTCTGCCCATGAAAGTTTAGTGTCCATGTGAGGTGGATGCCTTGGTCGGAACCTGTAGTTCCATATTCCAATGAGGAACATGTAGAGAAAGAGAGTTGGGAGGATCAATTCTGGATACCAAATCAATATAAAAAAGAGGATATGAACCAAAACTGATGTAATTGGGTTCCTCCATTGGCAAATGTCCCCAAACCAATGGCTCATAGAAAACAAACCAGAAACAAGTGACATGATTCTGAAGAAGTTGGCTTTGCTTCTTCTCATACTCCACGTGTGAGAATCCACATCTAACATGTACTCCACCACCTCTTTTCTCAGAGGTGGTTCAGCTCGGCCAAGCCTCACAGCTACGATATTCATGGCTTGGTATCTCAAATTGTCTACCTGATTGACTGTGAATGGATGCAAGTAGTGCATTTTAGGCAGCAAAGGATGCCCATAGACATATATCATGTTAGCTAGAGAGAGGGTGGTGAATCTAACTGCCAGTTGGAGCTCCCCCATTTTCTTCACACCGAGTGGGTGCAGAACAAGAAGTGGATAAGAATGAGTGTAAGTCCGATAAGCTTCTAGCGTTGACAGTCTAATTCTTACCTTTCCAATTCTTGCATCTCGTGCTACATTTGCAGCAGTTGGTTTCTCGCCTCCTCCTAAATGGCAGTTATCGAAAACTCCCAATGTTATCACTGTGCAGGGATCGTAAACTTCCCAAGTGTATTGCTCATTCCATTTTGGATTGAAAGTGTCAACGATTGTTCTTGTGCGAACCCATTTCTGGCCGTATTTAGCCACACAATAGGGATCTGTACTCCCTCGGCCATCTTTCATCTTCAATGGAAGAAGACCTTGTGCACCCAAGATTCCCACTTCTAATATCCCAACTGGCTGCTTCCAGAGCTGCCTTGCTGTTGGTCTTTGATCGCTGATGTACATTGTCGATTCATCCATTACATGGTATCCTCCTTCAAGACAAACTCTTAGATGAATCCGGCTTGAGAACTTGAGCTCTTTCCTCCTGTCAGCTTCCAAAACACCAAAACCATATTTTTCTAAATTGAACCAGCGAGAATGAACAGGCCGGTTATCTAGTCGCTTCTCAAAAATGTTGAGAGGCACGCTTATTTTCCCCAAGACATCATCTTTCAGAGGAGTTAATCGATCCTCAACAGTAAGAAAGAGCTGCTCCTCAAAAGGCTCAGCCACTACAAACACCAAATCTTCATTCCAGAGTGGGTTAGCTGTTCTAGTGGGGTGAATCTTTGTCCTGAGAACTTGATTTCCAACTTGAACTTTTACAAATACTTCTGGGAGGCGGCTTCTGTCACTTGGCACCACGTCTTGAGCTTCAATGACATTCACTCTTAGGTACCACAATTTTGGTGATACATAGACTTTTGAGCGGATGTTGAGTACACCCTCTCCATATACTGAGGCAGCATCAGAGTGCCATGCATCTGGAAAGGCTTCATCTGCCTGCGTTCCCATCCAAACCGCAAGCATAATCTCTCCTCTCACCTTCCCTTCTCCTCGTCGGTCCTCCAGCCTATACCATTGAGGAGCCAGTGGACTGTCTGGTGGAACTCTAGTTGGAACTTCATTCAAATCGAAAACTACCCTTCCAAGATAATCGTCTCTCCCCACCATTTCTTTGTCCTTGACAAAAACTTCCAGCACCGATGACTGTATTCGGTCTTTTGAGAAAGCAAAGACCTGGTTCCATTCTGGGTTCATTTTCTTCTCGAAATGCCTTGTCCTACCCTTGTAGTTCCCAAGCTTTACCTCCACATAAGGATCGCAGCTTGCAGTGATGGAGCTTGAAGGAAGATCTTTGGCTTTAACAATTCGAACATATAGGTAGGATACCTGCTCAACAAGGTCATATGTGCTTGCATATCTCTCGCCATTCATCCATCCTCTTCCCCCGTATGCTCCACCACTTGGCCACAGTTCCCCTAACTGGGGGTCGGTGTCCTTCAAGTTGAAGTCATCTAGATCACTTGAATGAGCTGATGGATTAGCAGCATGCATTGTGTAAGGGGCACCGTTCGGTAGTTTCTCCACCGATTGGCTGGTTTTCTGCAGGACTTGGTGTTTGTGTACGTGTTGAGCGGTATCAACTCTTATTTTGGCAGGTTTATTTCTGTTCTTTGGCTCTTTTGCAGGAAAACCGCCACTAGTTTCAGAAATTGCAGAAATCTTTTTCCCAGACTGTTCTGTAATAGCTTCAGAAGTATGAAGAATCTCTGCTCTAGGAAGAGCAGCAAGTGTTCTGCAATCACGGCCGGTATTTTCTGCAATATGAGTAATAGTGGGGAGAGAAGAACTAGAAGGAGAGGTTTCTGGTAGTTGTGGTGTATTAGATGATGGAGGTTGTGATGGAGAGGGAAGGGGAGGAGCTTTCGATTCTGGTGAGGTATAGATTTTAAGGCCAATTTCACCTTTGACAGTTGAGAAAAACCACTTCTTTTCTAATTGGAAAGTTTGATAAACTTCTTCACCTTTCTTGACAATATTTGAACATGGAATTCTAGTTCTACCAAGGAAGTTTCGGCCAGGAATTGGTCTCCTCTCGTTGTAAACGGAAACCTCAATGGATTGGTGATGGCGGTTTTTGGTTTCATCTAGATCAAAAAGAAGTTTTTGGTTCCAAACAGGGTTGAGGTTCTTCGGGATGGTTTTGGTTTTGCTTAGTTGGTTTTGGAAATCAACTTCTACAAATGGGCTAGCTGAACCTTTTCCGTCTTTGGGCATAAGGTCATGAGCATCTACTACTTCTACCACTAGCTTCATGCTCTTTTTCTGGGTTACTTTGCTGGTGTCGGAAGCTACAGGGAAGTGACTCTATACAAGAAATCAGAAACTCGAAGTGGAAGCAAAGAAGTTCAAGTCACCAAGTTACAATATAAATGGAAGGAATTATTGATCGGTTATTTCTCACTCACAGTAGTAGCTTTGAATTGTGAAGAAAGGAATGCTTTGATGGAGAAGCTGCCTTTGAGTTTTGTTGATAGACTAGGTTGGCCAAGAAGAGCAAAATGGAGGGAAAGGATAAGCTTTATTTAGTCTGTGGATGTAATAATCATATGCATATTTCTCAACAAATATTATTTACTGTCGCCCAGATTGCTATGAAGAACTTGAATATAAAGTTCAATGGAAATTGGTTACTTTATTACTGGTTTCCAGATGCTTCTTGCGCGTATTTTCTTCCCTTCAAAAAATTTATTGATGCTTTTAGTAAGCTAACAAAGAATAACATTGGATCTTAATAGGATCAACTATTGCATTTTAACAGTCTAATCTTCTCTTGTTTTCCTTTTCTTTCTACTCTTAAAAGTTCGACATCTCTGACAAGAAAGGGATCAGTCCTGCACCTCTCTCTCAATGTAGATATATGATGTATGGTTTTATCATGAAGCTCATCATAACATTTGGAAAATGTGGATTCTAGGATCTGTTCATAGGTGAAGAAATTAACTTCTTCTGTTACCACACTGATCTGATTTTCATTCGCCTACAAAAACTAATATGTTTAAATCCCGGCATAATCCTTATTAACCAGTGCAGATTTCCTTAGAAACACTTCTCAAGCTTCCAGCTAAAGACACCGCATAAGGCCCTGCGTGCTGATTGTCGATGCTCAAAATTGTAATGTAAAAGGTTCATCATATGTTGGTTATTGATTAAAGAGTAGTTTGCTTAACCCTGTGTAATTATGAACATGCCTTTCTTCAGTGGTCAGCAACACCTATGTGAAGAAAACTAAAGAGAAAAATAAAATGAGTTAAAGGTCATTGTTAGAGCTGAAAGAAGGCAAAAGTAGAACCTAAAGCTCAGGTGAGCGTGACCTTGGTGAAAGATGCCCTTCGTATGCTGTATTCTTTTTCTTGCTTTAAAACTTATTTATTATTGTTGTTATCCCTTTTTTGAGTTAGTCCTATGTTGAAATTGCTACGACTCCATCTGCTATCCAGCTCAATTCCATTTAAAGCCTTAATATGGGGAGTGTAACCACTTTCTTTCATAGATGTTATTCTACACACAATCTCTGCCGTGGTAAAAAAGGAAGGCATGGTATGTCCTGCAAAACATACTACCCCCTCTAAGAAACAGAAAATAAAAAATGGAGGGTATAAAAAGAGAAAAAAGAAGAGGGTATGTGTCTAGGAGTAGGAAGGCTGCAATACCCTTTCGCTGGATTTGATTCGAGTTTCCTACTGTTTTGCTTAGTCCCAAGTACATGACAACATCCTATCTTTTTGCCTGGAGAAAAGAAAAGGGAACCTCAAAAGGAATGGTAGTGTTAGGGAGAATCCGTGCTTTCTCTGATGGATTGTCAAGTCACAGGACATTAAATATTTTTAATGACCAACACTTTTCAAAATTCTGGCTTTCCACATTAAGATATAATAGAGATTGGAGGGCCTAGTGCTGCAATCTTGACCTGAAACAAACAATTGCACGTAAGCTCTCTTCTATCAAAGATCACCATGATTGCTACCCTGAATTACTGGATAATGGCGCTTTATGTTATGAGCAGGTAAAGAAAAAGCGTGGACATATCTCTTTTAGGAATTGCTTGTTTTCATCATGCGCCGGGGGAGGGGGTGTTTTGTTGGTGTTGTGGGTTTGGGAGGTGATTTTTGGCTCCAGTTTTCTGGACCATAAAAACAAGCTCTTCTTCTAAATTATATACCTTTGTTAGTGTAATCATAGTGCTTTTGGAAGTTCACACCTCTTCGTTGAGGAAGGCGAGAGAAGGAAGTATCTTCAGTTCTTCACTGAACAGTTTGCTTTTAAAAATTGTTCAAACTATTTCTTTTATTTATTTATTTATTTATTATTAACATGGTTATATAAATTAGCTTATATGTATTTCAACTAATCTCACAGGTAAATCTTTAATGATTGTGAGATTTATGAGACTTAAACTGGTAATCTCTAAAGAGCAAATCTAGAGCTTGATCAGTTGAGCTACATCCCTTAGAGTTACCCCTACTTTTGATTTAAAACATGACAACTCTTAAATTTTCAATTGATGGCCATGGTGTCCATCTATAATGTTCATTGCATGTTTATTATGTATTGATGTGCATATATATCTAAAAAGATGAAAGTGATAGCGGATTATATTGTAGTCAATTAATTGATTATATATAATATTTTTTTTATTCATGTAAAATATATTTATTATTAATATTTTTTTATTTTTAATATTTTTTTATATTTAATTAATAAATCAAATGTTTAATTAGTGAATCTAAAGTAAAGATAAAATTCATAGAACAAAAATATTTTGTAAAGAAAATTATAAAGTTGTTATAATTATGAGATTTCTATTGCATTAAAATATTGTTTCTAAATTTTTTGGTCAATTTTCTATTAAAATTGGATATTAATTAAAGTTGTTGAAATCAATGCATATCATGTTCATTTTTTTATGAAAGGAAGCAACTCCTCTTATAAACTAGGGTATGAGATATTCTTGAAACTGATATGTAGGCACTTGTTATATGATACGAATACTAAACTGACTTGTAAAAAAAAAAAATCATATATGGAGAGATCACTTATATCTATGAAAAGTTCTCGTGATAATTGTGTAAGTTATCTTTAGACTTAAGATCATTAAGTTATTTTATATAAAGAGTTTTATACTTTGATCTTGACTACACATTGTCCTAATTAAAGGTAACAAACGAGCATATATTGGATATAACATAAACTATATGAAGATATTTAAGTAATTAATATATAATTTATCATCTTAGGTGAATTATAAAAATATGCTATTTATTCTTAAATAATATTGATTTTGAAATTCTTAGCAAAAGTGGAATGCATTTTAAAAAAAGTTTCAAAATATTATTCAAATAATTAATTATTATAATGTTGAGAACTAAAACAATTTAACATAGTCTACATAATATTTAAACCAAAACATTCATGATGAAAATATAATAATTATATTGTAAGTTAAATCACTTATAATTTTTCTAATATTTAGGGGATCATGACAAGTTACTAGATATTTTATTTAATCTTTAAATATAAATCAATTAATTATTGAATTGATAATTAATTAAATTATTAATTAATTTGATCTTATTTTATTTAGGTTTATGAATTTATATTGGGGTCACTTATTAAAGAACCCAGTAAGTCATGCATATAAGAACCATTTATCAAAAATTAAAATGACATAATAAATCAAGTGTGACTTAATTGTAAATGAATTTTAGAAATTCAAGAATAGAATATTATTAATATAGGGGATTGCAATTTTAGACTTAGAAAAATCAAGTATGGACTAAATTAAATAAATTTCTAAGAATATCCTTAAATAATATATATGATATTATTTAAGAGAAAAATTGATATTTTATCATTTATAGGGTTTTTTAGGTTTTCTTGTAGATAAAATATTATGCATTTTATTTTTTGTGAGAAAAAAGTGAAAAAAGTACAATACATAAACACTTAAAATACAAAAGAAAAGAGTTAACACTCTAAGGTATAATAATTTCTTTTTCATAAATAGATTTAAAAGATTTCTCATTAGTGATTTGTGCGGATTATCATTTAAAGTTGGACAACATTTGGATGGCTTGTGGTTTGCGACAACCCAACCTCAAAGTAAATATTCAAAGCAAAAAAAGAATATCTGATCTTCAGGTAATCTTTATATAAATCCTAGAAATCTCTAGATCTATTTAACGAGATTCTTGAGACTACTTGAAAATTTAAATTTATTATTTTTGTTGTGTATATATATATCTCATGAAATCTAATAAAAAAACCAACTTGTGACCATAAATTGAAAACATGAGGGTTGACATGTCCAAATTTGAAGTACAAAGGCCTATTGAACTAATTTTCAAAACTTAAGGGGCTATTAGATTGATTTACCCAATATCATTAATGCTACTCTCTAGAAATCTGTATTATTGTACTTTGAATCTCTAATCACTGCTCTCTTCTCTCTAACTAATTTAATTTTGCTTTCTCATCAAGACTTAATATCAATTAAGTTTTTCTTAGTTTAAATAATTTGGTTTGTAATAATGTATCATTTATTATTGACCTTTGGATAAAAAATTATTACTATTCTATTTGAAATTGCAATAACTTCTATTTTTAGATGCTTTTTAAAAGTACATTTGCTTTGGAAAAACATCAAATCAATGTTTGTAGTGTTTTTTTAATAATTTTGATGTGTTGATGTCGAAAATAAAAAATATAAAAAAATTATTTTGATGCATAATTAAAAAATACTTTTACAAAATATTTTGCACTGCAATACTAATCACATAAAATTACTCGAGCTTAGCCAATTTCTCTTCTTCTTTTGTTTTTCAGAAAAAAGAAGAAGTACTAATAAGTTAAAAATAATGGCTCTGAGACTAATTTTCCAAATATAATACAAGGAAAAGAAACTATCAACAATAAATTATAATTTAGAAAAAAAAAATGAGAAAATTGGAAGGGCAATTCTGAAACGAGGAATGCATTTCACTACATATGTGATCATAGTTATTAAACTCAGATTAGCCAGGCAGGTCGACCTGATGGTTGGACCAATCCGGATTTGTTAAAAGACCAGCCAATGCAATAATCCAGCAAACTCGATCAACCTGGCAGGTCGACCCATGATCCAAGTGAACCCGAACAAGACCCGATGTTTTTTTTTCCCTTTTCAAATATGGTTTTTATACTTCAACCTCTCTTTTTATTTCATCATCTTCTCTATAATGAGCTGCTGTTAGCAGCAAAAAGGAAGGGAGTGTGAGGTTCCCTGCTGTGTTCGGCTATCATTGGAGGCTAGTTAAAGTAGAGAAAACTGGGTCTCTCGATTTCATAGAGATGAGGGAAGCTGAAGACTATGTCTATTGGGCTGGTCTCCTGTGTTAGTGGGTGACAGCTCTAGTTTGGCCAAGAGATGGAGGCGACTATGGACGAAGAAAGAGGAGTTCTCTAGTTTTGGCCAAAAGACTATAGGGATGACTAAGATAGGGATGATGGAAGTTGTGGCCGGCAAGGGCTCTCTAGTTTTGGCCAAAAGGCCAGGGGGATGATTGAGAGAGAGACAAGGGAAGTTGTGGTCAGGCCTTTATGGCAATTGTTTTGGCCAAGCGAAAAGGGAAGCTTTAGCTAGTTTTGGGAAAGAAAATCCAAAGCTAGGGGAAGTGATGACTTCTTCTTCTTTTTTTTTTTTTACTAGAGATAAGAAAAATTTTAGTGCTTTTTGTGTGCCTTTCCTTTAAAATTTTTGGTTGATTAGGAAATATATTAAATTTCAATATGGGGGCTTTTGTTAATCTAGACATTCCCCGTAACTTCTAGAGTAGTTTGACTGGGAAATATGAAAATATGTTTTATTGGAAAGAGAAGGTAAATTACAAAGTTATGAGAATGTTTTCTTAGATATTTGGACAATACAAATAATTCATTCTGAAGTGATAATACATTACTAGATTATAAAAACAGGGAGGAGATACTTCTATTGAAGAAGTTGTTGTCAACAACTTTCAAAAGAAAGAAAAATGAGTGAATTTTTGAGTTGACCTGAGTTAATTTAAGTTGATCTATAAAATTTAAAACATCGTCTCTTGATCTAATCAATCCTCAAACTGAATTTAATAATCATGTAAGAGACGTAAGAAACATGAGTACATGGTTGATACTCTTGTTGGTCGAACCAATACTTACAAGGTTTATTCGTATTTGGTGTCTATATTCTCATTTTTTTTTATATATATATATATATATATATATATAATTTAGGTTCTTTATTTTTATTTATTCAAACACAATGCTTTGATCATTAATATCGTTAAATCCCATCTTTCAATGACACTTTTCCTTGAAAAATTTATTTCATGGGGCAGCATTTATTGCGCATAATAATGGCAGGATGAAACACCATTTTTTTTAGTTATAATGTCTACAAAATAGAAAAGGAATAAAATACTGTAAAATAAATAATAAAAAAATCAGATGTATGGCTATGTTTAGGAATGTGATATATATTATGTTTTAAATTTTTTTAGAAATATATTAAAATAATATTTGTTTTTTAAAAGTTATTATAGATATTAGTACACCAAAATAATATAAAAATATAAAAAATTAACTTAAAATAAATTTTTAATTTTTTTTTAAAATATAGTTGAACCAGATTGCTAAATAAATAAGTTAATGGGGTTTTTAGAAAAATAATAGATGTTATTTTTAAAGTATTTTTTTATTGAAAATATATTCAAATAATATATTTTTTAAAATTGATTTTTAAAATTAAATTTTAATAAAAAACAATTTTAATCTTTAATGGTGGTATGTTCCAACTTCCAAGAGTGCTCCATGAGTAGAAGGAGCCATTAAAAAACAAACACAATCTAAACAGCCACCGTACCAGAAAACAGAGCCCAAGAAAGGGTCTGCCTCCAACAAAATCGGCCCTTGCCCTCAGAGCAATAGGCCCGTACGGTTCTCTCTTTCTACTGTCTACTTTCTAGATTCTGTTTTTAAAACACCAACAAAAAAACTCACTCCCTCCCTCCCTCCCTTAACTCCTGGAACCTTCCAATTTAAAAAATTAGGGCTTTTGTAGGGTTTAAGCCTCCACCCCTAAAATCCCTAAACCGAAAAGGAACCAAATTGCTAGAAAGATCAAGACTTTTCAAACCCTACTAAAGAACCTACCAAATGGTTCGGTCTCATAGCGCCAGGCTTGTTGGTTGGCTCGCTCGCCCTTCTCTCTCCCTTAACCTCCTCAAAGAATCTGCTAATTCCGTATGATTTTGCTTATTTATTTGCAGTTTTTTAATGAATTGCTTTAATTTACATCTCTAAGTAATGTGTTTTTTGTATTAATTGCAGGTACACAAGAGTGTATTGAATGGGAGTTATAGAAGATTAAGTGCTACCACTGGGGTTTGTAATCCTGTTAGGTTTATTGGCAATTACTCTCCTAAAAATGGTAACTTGCACTTGTTTTGTTTCTTTCTCTTGCTCTTCCAGTGTTTTGATTTATGGGTTATTTTCAGATTCTTTGTCTGGTTTCCTAGACAGCTTATTTTTTAAACTTTCTGGTTGTTTCTGTGTATTGGGCTTGACAAGGGAATTAATTTTACATTTTGGTGAATCTATACATTTTTCTATTTTTTCATTTTCTTTGCTATTCTTTTTTTTTTTTTTTTGGGGGGGGGGGCTCTTTTTTTTGGAACTGATTTTTTTTTTTTAATTTCGCAGTTAACCAAACAAATTGGTTGCAATTGGGAGCTTTAAATGCGAAATTTGGTGCTACGAGGTCGATTCATGGCTCTGGTATTTCACATGTCCTGCTTTTTAAATTTAACCTGTACTATATTTAGTACAAGTTTTCTTTTGTTGAAGTGCAATTGCTGTAACATTTATGCTGTTGCTGCTTACTATCATTTTATTCTAAAATATTTCCTCAGGATTTTGTGTGGCTAACTATGTATGTTTTATATCTTTTTTTTTCTGGTCAGTTCATATGTCGAGAGATTATTATGATATACTTGGTGTTAGCAAGAATGCTAGTGCATCTGATATAAAGAAAGCTTATTATGGGGTAGGTTTTCTTTTCACTATTTGCCCTAATCTTGCGTATTTCAGTCCAAATAATGCAACTCTCAAGCTTTATTTCTTTTAATTTGGGTGTTAGGACTGCTTATGGGGTAGATTTTCTTTTCATTATTTTTCCTAATCGTGAATATTTCAGTCCAAATAATGCAACTCTCACGCTTTATTTCTTTTAATTTGGGTGTTAGGTCTGTGAGTTAATGTTGTTTCTTTATACTGTGATAGGATTACAGCTTTTACTTTGGAACTTTTTTTTTTTTTAAGCTTTGTATAATTTGTCTTCTGATTTCACTTTAGCACCATTCTGCAGCTGGCAAAGAAGCTCCATCCTGATACAAACAAAGACGATCCTGAAGCCGAAAAGAAGTTTCAAGAAGTTTCAAAGGCCTATGAGGTAAATTTTGCAGACCAGAATTTTTATCCCTTCCTCTAACCGAGTTACATAGAATACTGAATGGGGAAACTTTTGTTTGTTCTGGTTGCAGGTTTTGAAAGATGACCAAAAGCGGGAACAATATGATCAGGTTTCATTTTTAATTTTAACAGTGTTTATATTATTAAATAAGTGGAAAATGAATGTCTGTATAACTCATAACCAAGTAACATACAGTATTAATGAATGATCGAAAACATGGGCAGTATGAGTGCTTATAAGAGGAGAGGATTGACATACAATATAAGTGAGAGGTTTATAGCTCATCACATGGTTGCTCATAATTGGGAGTTGTTACATGCATAAATATTGAAACCCCCCTATTCAGAATTATAACTAGCCAATAGAGTAAGATTTCTTATGTAGTTGTTTACTTGCCTAGTCTAGGGATGCAATTAACAATTCCCTTATCTACAGTCTGATGATGAATGTAGTGATACATACTGTCATCAGCTGTTTACTTTTTACTCGAGCTATGTTTTCTGGGTTGGAGTTTGTAGATGAGAATGAAAGGAAGAAGAAGAAGAACAACAACGATCTAAAGTGTGCATTTGGCTTCTTTTTTTTGTGTGTTTGGGGGGTGGGGGGGGGGGGGGGGGGGGCTTCTAGTAGGTGAAAGGGCTGGAATAGTAGGATAAGGTCTACTGGTGAAATAAATTCAAAAAACTTGCGGGGTGACAACTAATTAGCACCATCCAGAAGCTCTACCACAGTGAAAAATGGAAAGGTTATGTTTTATAATGGACAGGTCATTGTTATTAGAATGATCTTGGATTTTGTTTCTTAGTGCCCTTCGCCGTGATAATTTTACTTTAGTCAACTGTCAACCTGCAAAAGCAATTTCTGTTTGTAATCTCAAGAACTTGTCAAGCCTTGTGTGCCTGACCCAGCCAACAAAAGAGTTGTATTTTCAAATAGGAGTTGCTAACTTACCAAAAAAAATCAAGGATCTCATTCTTGCAGGTATAAATTGTATCTGTTCTAGCTTAACAATTGTGCATCATCTGGAAGATTAGGGAATTTTAGGGTCACTTAGGTTAGCTAGTCCCCAGAAGGTAGGCCAAGATAATGGGTAATTACTTTTTCAAAAAGAAGAAAAAGAATTGAAGCTGCCATGCACTCAATCGCAAATATGTGAAAAGGTTATTCATTTTGCCCTGTTAGCCTGAAGCTATACCCTCCCCCGGTGGTGTATGTTAAGCTTCTGCTTGCCTTTTATTCTATACAACATGCGCGTCTTTAAATTTTATCATTCATTTTGGCCTGGATGAAGTTCACATACTTTGCAAAGGTTAAGAAAAAAAGAATATCAACCTTTGCATGCATGCATCTGCCATATTCTCTTGTTATCACTCCCCCTTTTTTCCTTTTGGAAGGTACTCTATCCATAGAACCTGCTGAAATTCTCTTCCTTGCAACTTCTTTCTCTCTTTTTTCTTTAATTGTATGTAATGTAATGACCCTCTTCTGTTAATATCTATATTGATGTTTGTTATATTTGCAAACTTATAGCTAGGCCATGACGCATTTGAAAACCAAGATAGCTATCAGCCTGGTGGACCAGGATTTGAGAGTCCATTTGGGGACTTCAGAATGGAAGATGTAATTACTCTCCAGCTTCTTTTCCTTTGTTTCGATTCTGTCATATTTAATTGTTTCTCTTTGATTGTCAATTGTCTTGTTTTTTTATTCTGCTCATATCCAAATCTTAAATTAAATAAGAGCAGCCTTTTCTTAGGGTGAGAATTTACATTCTGTGTAGTTACAGACTCTTGGAGTTTGTTTGGTCCTTGTTATGCCTCCAGAACTATTAAGCCAGCAGTGCAATTAAAATTGTTTCACTGCATTGCAGTATACTTTCTTATAAAATTGCCACAGTGGATTTTTAATGCAATATGAGGAGAAATATATTTGCCACTGCCTTTTTTCTTCCTTTTTTCTAGTGGGGGTGGTTTGGGTCTTCACTGTATTTTTTCCCCTCTCTAAACAATGGGTTTTCACAGTTGATGAACTTTTCGTGTTTTTTTTTTTTTTGTGCATGACACCACACTTGCTTTGATGGAGATCAGATATTCAGCAATGTATTTAGACAGAATGTCACTGGCCAAGATGTCAAGGTTCTTAGAATTTCCATCATGTTGATTTGTGCTCTCTTTTTTGGCTTAGAGTTAATGTTGACTTTCAGTTTCTTTTTAAAATCATCATGGATAGGTTTCTGTTGAACTTTCCTTCATGGAAGCTGTTCAGGGATGCACCAAAACTATCACATTTCAGACCGATGTGCCTTGTGAAACTTGTGGTTTGTTTATCTTCACTTGATAGCATTTGCAAACATCATGACTTCAGTTTTTCCTTTTTTTGTGAGATTT
Organism: Populus euphratica; assembly: GCF_000495115.2. Taxonomy (NCBI): domain Eukaryota; kingdom Viridiplantae; phylum Streptophyta; class Magnoliopsida; order Malpighiales; family Salicaceae; genus Populus; species Populus euphratica. The sequence goes on from NW_011499865.1 coordinate 1,763,447, forward strand.
ATGTTTTCATAACTGCAGCTCTCTTGTAATTTCTTAAGAATGCATGGCCCCCGTTTTTTTTTTTTTGCATTTTCCAAGGTGGAGAAGGTGTTCCTCCTGGAGTGAAACCTCAAATGTGTAAACGCTGTAAAGGCAGAGGGATGGTTAGTCTTACTTGCTGAAGACCTTGTGTGATGATGTTACTTATTCAGGAAATACTGGGTGTTTCCCCCAACTAACATGGAACATTTCCTACATTTGCAGATATCTATGCAAAAAGGGTTTTTCAGTTTTCAGCAGACATGTGATCAATGTGGTGGAACTGGGCAAACCTTTTCGGTACGAGAATCAATATCTATTTTTATCTGAGGTCTGCAAGTCTTTAAATAATTTTAGGAAATGCTGATTTTTTATGAGCAAAATTCTGGGAAGCATTAAAACCTTTTCTTTGTTCATGAAACAACCTGACAAGGTATTACTTTAGACATGGGCAGTAGTGAAGAATTTTTATTTTAAACTGTTGTGCATGATTGCATTAATTTTGGCTTCTGAATTCCTGCAATCTGGCAGCTTTGATTAACTTTGGCAACACATTTTTAAACAATTCTTCCAAAATTTGATGATATGATGGGTCTAAGTCCCTTGGTTTTGTTTTTTAATATTAATGCATATGCTTTACTACTGTTGGTGTCAGAGCTTTTGCAGGTCTTGCCATGGACACACAGTAGTGAGAGGATCAAAGACAATTTCGTTGAACATTCCAACAGGTTTGTTTGTTGATCTTGAATAATGTTAAATTTCTGGTGGTGTACTATATTGTGGTCTTATATTCTGCCCAAGGGTAGTGCTCTTACATGGTCCACACAATGTGGTCTTGTGATGGTACATCATAGTTATTTTTGTTGTTTCTCACATTAGGCATCTCATATGAAACAAAGGATAGTGTGGTTGTTTTGAGTGCTTTTCTAGATTTGTTAGTTATGGTACCAAAAGCAGTTAGAAGCTAAATAAACCAGAGATGTGAACTTCAAAGTTTCCATTCAAGCTCGAGTTCTTGGGTGCTCGAATGAACCATGAAGTTAAAGAAATACAAAATGAAGGCTAGATTAGTTTCAACAATTATATTTAGGTATCTACTATTTGTGGAACAGAAGTACCCTAAACAATGATAGCAATGAGTCAGGGCTTTTGTTTAATCTGACAAATAAACTCCTCTATCATCCTAACACCATTTATGAAATAAAATATAAAATTGACAGATTTTCCTTTAAAAAAAAACCTAGATTAGGTAAGGTTAAATTACGAGCTTCAATACCCTTCAAGATTTACTACAGTACACCAGCTTTCCTGCAGACCGGTGTGATAATGCAATTGCTCATAACAAACTTTCTTTGATCTTGCACATTGTCTTTCTTATTGGTATTCTGGAAGACAGGTGTAGCTCTGGTTGAGTTGTTTTGGGGGGAATTGTTTTTAGAACAAAGCAATCTTGCTTTAAAAGAAAAAAAAAAAAAAAGAACAGACTTGCACAGACTTTCCATGTGAATTGAACGGAACCATTTTAGATCTGCTTATTTGTTTTCTCTAGCTTTCAAAATGATTCTTATTCCTTAGAATTGAATTAGAATTTGGACCACAGAAAGTCTCTTTAATTGATTTAAAATATGTAAAGAAAGCGGGATGTGGACATGGTTTCTCATGTACGAAACGTAGTTTCCTGGTGTGGAACATGCTACTGGTGTGAAAATAGAGTAAAAGGTCCTTAAGTGGATAAATGGAGGATAAAGTTGACTGCTTTCTATTTAGAGTTGTTGAATTCTAACTTCTCTCTTTATTTAAGAATGAATTCTTGAATATATACAGCATTTACGGATCTATATTAGGATAGCTATTAACTACACATAAATAGGTATTATTGCTGGGTTCTGATTTATAGAAAAGGATATGTGACTTTCTGTTTTTACTCCTTACAAATCAGCTTCAAATTTGCCTTAATTACTTCAGAATTTTCAACACTCCCCTTAAAGTTGGATGGAAGAGATCTTTCATTCCTAGCTTGTCCAAGGTGTTTTTGAACACAGGATTCTGAACACCTTTGGTAAGTATATCAGCAAGTTATTCCCCGAAAGGCATATAAGGAGTACATATCAATCCACTCTCTAACTTTTCTTTGATGAAATGTCTATCTATCTCCACATGTTTAGTTCTATCATGTTGCACTGGATTGTGTGCTATTGTAATGGCAGACTTATTGTCAAATTACAACTTCATTGGATCATCTTGCTTGATTCTGAAATCTTCTAGGATAATCTTCATCCATAGTAACTCACAAATTCCAAGAGCCATTGATTTGAATTCTGCTTCTGCACTTGATCTTGACACAACACTTTGTTTTTTGCTTCTCCATATCACAAGATTTCCTCCCAGCAGAGTACAATAACCTGATGTTGATTTTCTATCTGTTAATGCACTAGCATAGTCTGCATCTGTATAGCATTCAAGGTTCAGATTCCTATGATTTTTATACAAAATTCCTTTTTCAGGAGTAGACTTCAACTATTTAAGGAGTCTATACACTGCCCAGAGATGTGAATCTTTCAGGTTGTGCATAAATTGACTCATCACACTCTCAGCATAAGCAATGTTTGGACGAGTGTGAGTTAAGTAGATCAACTTTCCAACTAACCTTTGGCATTGACCCTTCTCAGTTGTGACTTCTTCCTTGTCATTCTCAAGTCTGTGCTTTAGATCAATAGGTGTTTCACATGGTCTACAGTCTACCATTCCTGTTTCCTTTAGAAGGTCAACAATATACATCTGCTGAGAGATAAAAATCCCCTTTTTTGAATATGCTACTTCTATGCCAAGAAAGTATTTCAACTTCCCCAATTCCTTGATTTCAAATTCTTTTGAAAGTCTCTTTCCACAAAGTCATCACCTGTTATTATAATGTTATTAACATAAACAATCTGAATAGTAACTCTCCTTGAAATGGAGTGTTTGATGAACAAAGTATGATCTCCTTGGCTTTGCTGATATCCTATAAAAACTATGGCTTTGGTGAACTTTTCAAACCAGGCTCTAAGAGACTGTTTTAAGTCATAGAGTGCTTTCTTTAGTTTGCAGACCTGGTTGGAAAGAAGGGAGTGACTGAATCCTGGTAGTGGATCCATATAAACCTTTTCTTCCAACTCTTCATGTAAGAAGACATTCTTAACGTCATATTGCTGCATACACCATCCAAGATTAGCAGATAAAGAAAACAGAATTCGAATGGTGATCATCTTAGCAACTAGAGCAAATATCTCTTGATAGTCTATCCCAAATATTTGTGTAAATCCATTTGCGACTAGCCTGACTTTATATCTTTTCCAGCATGCCAACAACTTTATATTTCAAGGCATAAATCCACTTACACCCTATTGTTTTCTTCTCTTTTGGTAACTCAATTATTTCTCATGTTTGATTTCTCTCTAGTGCATTCATCTCTTCTCCCATGGCAATTTTCCAGTTATCATTTCTTAAAGCCTCATGCAAGGTTTTTGGGATAGGTATTGTGTTTATTTTTTAGAGAAAGACTTTGTGTGATGGTGAGAACTTTTGAAATGACATAAATTAGCTATAGGATATAAAGGATTGTTAGTGCATTCTTTTCTTCCTTTTCTAATAGCAATTGGTTGATCAAGGTCAGGAGCTGGTAGAGATGAATTAGAAAGTTCATTACCTTGCTCTGGCTCGGATTCTTGGGCTTGCAAGAGAGTCAAATCAGGCTGTATCCTTCTTCTATATACTTGAAGAGGTATGTCAGCGGTAGTTTCTCCCTGCAGAGTAATATTTGGTGACTCACAAGATGGTGAAATGGGAGATGATTGCTGCCTAGATGGGATTTGGAATGAAAAAATATCAGTCATTGTTAGTCTTGTCTTCTTTGTTGTTTTCCTCCCCCTGAATAGAAGATTTGTTGAAGAAAGATTGATTTTCATTAAAACTTAAATCCTTTGACACAAGAAATCTCTTTGAAGATGAATGATAACATTTGTAACCTTTTTGTGTGATGAAATATCCTATGAAAACACACTTAAGAGATCTAGTATTAAGTTTGTCTCGTTGATGTTCATGAATGTGAACATAGGTGACACACCCAAAGATCATTGGGGGAATTTTAGAATAACAATTATTCTTTAGGAAGAATTCTGACAAATAGTTTAAAGGACTTTTGAAACCAATAACTGTTAAAGGTATTTGATTTATCAAATATGTAGAGGTTAAAACTGCTTCCCCCAGTAGTTTTTTGGAACTTGATGTTGGAAAAGTAAAGCTCAAGTAGTAGTTTCAAGGAGATGTCTATTTTTTTCTTTCTTTTACCTCATTTTGTTGGGAAGTATTGACACAAGATAATTGATGAATAATCCCATCTTTTTCAAAGCATGGTGATAAAATCTGATTAAAGTATTACTTAGCATTATCAGTTCTAAAACCCTTAATGCTAACCCTAAATTGATGCCTTATCATATTTGTAAAGTTTGGAAGGATATGACTTACATCAGATTTTCTTTTAAAAAGGTAAACCGAAGTCATTCGGGTGCAATCATCAATAAATGTTACAAAACCTTTTAATCCTAAAATATTAGGAATGTGATATGGATCCCATATATCCAAGTGAATTATAGTAAATGGAGACACAGATCTTGAATCACTTATAGTACAAGGCACTCTATGGTGCTTTGTAAATTCACAGATTTCACATTGAAATTGTTCAATATCAAGATTTTTAAATAAAGATGGAAAGATGTTCCTAAGAGTCTTAAATGATAGATGTCCTAAACGATGATGATGATTCCAAACATTGGTTTTATTAGAATTAATTGAAATGAATGATAGAGAAGGGGAGTTACTACTGTTGCCTTGCACTCCAAGCATGTACAGCCCATCCTTGACTCTAGCTTGCCCAATCGTCCTCCTCGTAGCTAGGTCCTGAAATATGCAGCGATCAAGAAAGAAAGTTACATTATAATTTATGTTTTTAATTAGTTTTTGGATAGATAACAGATTTGCAGTAAGATTAGGAACATGTAATGCGCTTTTAAGAGTAAATATAGGATTAAAAGGGATTTTTCCCTGGCCTGCAATTGTGTTTAGAGATCCATCAGCCATTGTGATTTTCTTACTGCTGGAACATGGTTGATATGATATGAAGGCACCTGTAGAATAAGTCATATGGTCTGTTGCATCTAAGGCAACGACCTAGATACTGGAATGGTTCTTGTTTAAGGCACTAAAGACATGAGAAATTGGAATTTTACTACTTTGAGCAAGAGAGCATGATTCAGATGGTTTCTCCATTGTGTTGAGTAAGGTTCTTAGGCGTTCAATCTCCTTTTTATTGAATCCTCTCACCTCTAAGGTGCTAGACTCATGTGCTGCCTCTTCTGAATTTGTTAAGTGTGCATGTCCTCTTGAATGGTTCTATTTGTATCCTCCATTACACCCCATCCTTGATGGTTTTCCATGGAGTTTCTAACAGGTCTCCTTTGTATGACCTATTTTCTTGCAATAGTTACAAAACTAATCATTTTTAAAGAATTTCTTCCCTTCAGTCTTCACCACTTCTGCACCATTCATGGCATCATTTTGGTTTCTGCTAGCATCACTTAGGTTTCTGTTATTAGTTATAATCATAGCAGAACCTTCAGTATCAGGGACCTCAAGCATCACATTTCTCCTTCCTTCTTTAGCCTTTATTACTGAGAATACCTCATTGAGTAAGGACAGAGATTCCTTTCCAAGTATTTGGATTTGTATTTGATCAAATTCTATGTTGAGTCCTACAAGAAATTCAAAGATGCTTTCTCTCTCTACATAATTCTTTAAAATTATAGCATCATCACTACACTGCATCTTAAAATCCTGATAATAGTCCAATTCCAATTAGAAACTTTTCATAGTATTGTAATATTCAATAACCATCATATTACTTTGTTTGGTCATTGAAAGCTTCGTCTTATTCTCATCATATTATCTTGTTTGGTCATTGAAAGCTTCGTCTTATTCTCATAGTTAACGCAACATCCTTCACTTTAAAGTAGGCTTGTCTCACTGCATCCCATATGTTTTTTGCTGTAACCAGAAACATACAAGGCCTACAAACTTCTGGCATAATAGAGTTCCATAGCCATGACATATTCATGGAGTTTTCTTCATCCCAGAATGTAAACTTTGGGTCTTCTATACTAGGAGGATTGTCCTCTATCTGTGATCACTTTAAATAGTTTTTTCCATTCAGCCGGTAGGATGATTGTAAACTCTGGAATTCCCTTGATATTTGGGTTTTTTTCACAGTGTTTTCAGATCTGGACAGGTCTGCTAGATCAAGTGACTAGGATTGTCAGGATAGATTGGAAAAGAAGATGGAAAAGAAGATGAGAAATCCCAGATTTAGAGAGAGAGAGGCTCAGAAAAAAATAGGTTCGGTTTAGGCTCTGATACCATATGGAGAGTTGTTAAATTTTGACTTCTCATTTTATTTAAGAATGAATTCTTTGAATGTATACAACATCTATATATCCATATTAGGACAGCTATTAACTACACGTAAATAGATATTATTGTTAGGTTCTGATTTATAGGAAAGTGATTTATAGGAAAGGATATCTATCTGTTTTTACTCCTTACAAATCTGTCTTAACTCCTTACAAATCTGTCTTAATTACTTTGGGATCTTCAACACTTTCTGTCTTGAAACAGAATTTCTTTCCAGTCATTATTTTTACACCCAGACACTTATTAGGGATAATATATAGATAGGGACATTATCCAGTGAGCTCAACTTCTGATTTCTAGAAACACTCATGAAAATGGTCCTATATATTCGGTTGCCCATTTTCCCATGTAGAACTTTTTGCCGGACTTGGTGATTAAATTTGAGTTTCTTGACATCTGCAGGAGTGGATGACAATGAGACTATGAAGATCCATAGAAGTGGTGGAGCAGACCCAGAGAAAAATCAGCCCGGTGATCTCTATGTGACAATCAAGGTTATTCAACTTGTTTAATATTTTTGTGATGCTATTTTTGTGTGTTCCCTATTTCTTTGCTTACTAGTGTGATGTTTTAGGATGTAGTGTGGAGATAATGGACAGTAACATTTTCTGACACCATTATTTAGCATGATGTTGTTTTATATGATTTTGTTTCTTTTGTGCCTTTTTTGTTTGTATGGATGGTTGTTCCTCTTACTGCATTTTCATGGCATAACGAGCAGACTATGTAGCTTTAGTTTTCACATTGCCTTCTTGCTGGCAAACTCTTGGATGAGTTTTATTTCTTTATTTTGTTTTAAATGGTTATTCAATGGTCATTGATTGCTTGGCAAGCTGGATGGGGCAATCAGGAAAGAGAATAGTGTGACATGGATGGTCGATTCACCTTGTCTGCTGAATTTTATGCAGGGTTATGACAACATTGGGAAGATGAATAGAAAGTGAGCATTTTAAGGAAAATATATATTATTTTAGTTGTCCTTCTCCACTGTGAATGATCTCCTGGCTCTTGGAAATTTTAGTTTTTTGGTGGTTTGTTGTCTCTTTCTTTCATTTGTTTTGCTTTCTTTGCGTGTGTACTTCTAGTGTGCTTAAATTGTCTAGTCTCCTGTGATGCTTGTCAACTTCCTCTGATCTTAGTGTAGCTATTTCATTTTCCATGTTATTGAAGTCGTTATTTCCCTCCCCCCACAGGTCCGGGAAGACCCTGTTTTCCGCAGAGAAGGCTCAAACATTCATGTTGATGCTGTTTTAGGCATTACTCAGGTAAAACCTTTTGTGTTTCATGGTCCTAGAAAAATACTAAGATTCTAATGAACGGGAATCCTTTCGTGTTTGCTATGTGGTTCAGTACATTTCAATGTTCTCATTTACAAATTTCTTTGTTAGCTTGAGATATGGGTCATACTTGTACGTTTATTTTTTAAATAAAGTGTGGCACTCGGTTCAGATGGTCTTCTTGCTGAAACATATAGATTTGCAGCTTGATTTGATATATACATTTTATAAATCATAACTATTTAGTATTTAATGCAAAATTAATTCAATTTCTATTTGCAGGCAATTTTGGGGGGAACCATCCAGGTTCCAACTCTCACGGGAGATGTTGTACTTAAGGTTTGTTGGAAATCATTTTGCATGATTTGATTTTTCTAAAAAATAAACTAACTCATCTTACCTTAACCTGTTATATATTTTCAGGTACGCCCTGGCACCCAACCTGGTCAAAAGGTGGTTCTGAAGAATAAAGGTGAGATGAATGCCAGTTCTTGCTTTCCTCACACCTGTCGAGATAGCTTTTGGTGCTATATTCC
>NW_011499865.1:1771811-1835176 GCF_000495115.2 Populus euphratica
CCTGTCGAGATAGCTTTTGGGGCTATATCCCTGCTGGAGGTTATCTTGTTAGCATACCTCCAAGCTTATGGTTTTCAATTTTTTAAGTGGCTTTTGTTTCCTTATCCTAGATCTTATCAAAAAATCTGCTGTAATTTTTTGTTAAGTACTGAATTAATGGTGATAAATTTGGAAAAGCCTCAGTAGTTTGTTGTGGTTCTCAAGGATGTTCCTTATTCCTTCATGTGTGTGGTATGCTACTCTGCTTTTGTCTGTGATGAAGTAAGAATTTCATTGTATTTCCTGACAGGAATAAAAGCACGGGGATCGTATTCGTTTGGTGATGAGTTTGTGCACTTCAATGTCAGCATTCCAACGTGAGTTTCTCTGTCAATTTATTTAACTCTGCTCAACTTTTGGATGTATTTGCTGCGCTGCCCACTACTAGAAATGGATGAATGAAGAATCATATAGAGATTTTAAGTTCTGTTTTGCCCATAATTTTTGGATGGCGAGATGGGCAATGCATAATATATGATAACTATAGCCATCCTTTTGGCTCCTTAACTTTTCAAGTGGTAGACAATACCTTTACAGAAAACATATTTTGCTACAGAAATTTGACCCCAAGACAGCGTGAATTGATTGAGGAGTTTGCCAAAGAAGAACATGGTGAATATGAAAAACGTGCTGTTGGAGCATGTGGGTGAGACCGGGGTAATATTTTCTTCTGCTCATCATCCCATTTTATTGCTTAGAAGATTAACACAAGTGAATGATAAAGGACAGGAAAAAGGTCAATGGTAATAACCACATCCTGTTTCAGAAGTTTTGTAGGAGAAAAGTTGAGATGTATCTGACTTTCTATTTATTTTGGATGGTGTGTTTCCCCACAGCAAATCACCATCCCCATTTGATACAAAATGGTAGCCTTCCATTGGAATAGCTCGACTTTGTACATATATTATATTTTGTAGTTTGTACCACAATGATTGTTGCCCCCTCTTTATTTTTTTTGGATGAGTTGCTAGAATGATTGTGAAGCTGGTGCGTGCATCTATGCATTCGGCATTCAATTGAGGTGTCAAACTTTTGATACATTCGCTGATTTATATTTGTACCGTTAGCATTTACTTAACTCGTTAGTTCTGATGGTTATGGTCCTGAAAAAATAAAGCCTTTCTATGATTTTTTTCTAAATTATCTTTTTTTGATTCTTTTTTTTTAATTAATGCTTTTTTATATGATTTTTTTCTCTAATTTTTTTTATTTTTATTTATATTAATACTCTTTTTTATTTTATTTTATTTAAAAAATCTCTTTTAAATAATAATTAATGCATTTAAAGTCTAAAGATTTTTTCTGATTCATATATAATATTTTAAAACTATTCTGTACAGATGAATTTTATTTTTTAAATTTTATAATGAAAATCTAATAAATTTATTTGAGGACAGTTTTATGTTGTAAGGCATGGCTAATAGACTTCCAGAAAATGATCCCAAGTAGTGGAGGATGGATAGAGAACTCAAGTTCTTAAAAATGTATTCAGTGATGACTGATGGGATAAGCTTTTTCTCGCAGAGCGTTGCCATTTCTAATTACTCGAACGACTATGAGATTCAAATTACTCAACAAACTAACCTCATGCGTGGAGTATCATCCCACATCCTATTTTACTTCATTTCTTGCCTAAAAAATTATTTTTTGCTCCCATTTTTAGCATGTTAAAACTAAACTTCATGCACACAATCAAGCTTAATGCAAGAAAATATCCTCTCAATAACTTCATGAATTCGAATACCTGCAGCCAGCCACAATTTAATGGAGGAATGAGAGAGCCCAGGACAATTTTCTAGACGACGATTCCATCTGGGAAATCAGGAGAGGGGCTCCTACGGCCTGTGGAAAATAAGCCACAGTAGCTACAGGGAATGGTTACCTAGGAGGGAGAGGAGGCCGGCAGAAAAAGGGAAAACGAGGGTCGGCTATGACTCAGGTGAAATGCTAAAATGATCATCTGTTTGTATATTAACAGAAACTCTAAATCATGGTGGGTCTTTTTATATTATCTTGTTACAAGGCAATGACTAGAATAGTTCTGGGAGAAAACAAATAAATAAATGGGCAGATTGGGGCTTTATAAACATTTCTATTTTTGCTATTGTTTTTTTGTTATACCATGCATGCATCAGATATTAGGCGTCGTCCACACCATTCAGGTAATGTATGCATGTATTATGACGATGAAACACTATCTTTTACATCTTTTACAGTAGTGTTTGAAAGCGTGTCAATATTTTTTTTTTTTAGGTACAATGCATGTACACAACAAAATGTTGACTTGGCTTTGATGATTTTTTTTTTCTTATCAAAGTGTGAAGATATTTTTTTATTTATTTTTTTTATTTAATATGATTTTTGTTTTTTTATTACTATTTATTTTTTTTATTTATTTTAAATTAAATTTCTCTTTAATTTTATCCCTTATCATTTGATTTAATTTGATTTTTATATCAAATTTAATTTTTATTTTTTAAATTTTTTTAAACCTTTCACTAATTAAATTTTGTTTTCAATTTTAAGCATTAACATTATATTGTTTTTAAATTTTATCCTTTATAATTTGATTTAATTAGATTTTGTCCCCATTCTTTTGATTTCTTTTAACTTTTTTATTAATTAAATTTTATTTTTAATTTTATCCTTTAATATTTAATTTTAATTTATTTTATATTGAATTTAGTCTCCACTTTTATTGTTGTTTTTTATACTTTTTTATTGTAGTTTTTTTTTTTTCAATTTCATCTCTCAATGTTTTTTTAATTGAGATTTTTTTCTTTGTTTTTTCCCCCTTCTATAGGGTTAGTCGGTCTCAAGACCTTAACACAAGTTGAATTTGATTTTGTTTTAAATCCTTTTATAAATTTAATTTATTGTCAAATTTTTTTTTTAATATTTGATTTTTTTAATTGATTTCCATGATTTTTTCTTCACTTTCTTTTATGTTGAGTTATTTTAATCATATTCCTATGGTCATAGGGTTAGTGATTTAAAATGAGTTCACTGAAAATATTTTTTCATTACCATTTTTTTAATTATTTCTTTTAGTTTCACCACTAGTATATTTTTTAATTGAATATCTTGCTTTATTTATTTTTATATGCCTTGCAGGTAATCTTAGCCTAATAATTACGGTCACGAGTTTTGAAGAATAATAAGAGTTGAGTTTGATCGATTTTTTATTATTTTTAAAAATTATTTTTTTAATTTTATTATCCAATATTTTTTTTATATTGATCTTTTTTTTTTATTTGTTTTTTGAATTATCTCAATCTTGCGTCCATAATTGCAGAGTTAGCATATTAACCTAAGTTAACCCATATCTTTTTTTTTATTATTGCTTCTTTGTAAAAATATTTTTTTTTATTTACCATACAACATATTCAACATTATATTATTAGATGATTAGACTTTATAATTTTATTTAATTTGTTTCAAATAATTATTTGATTAGATAAAAAATTTATTCTTATAAACAAAACATAATAGAATACATGATTTAAATATTTTAATCTTAATTATTATTTTTTATTGAATATCAATTTATTCAATTTGAGTGAATAAATATTTCTATTTATAATTGAAAACTTTTTTATATTTAAAAACATGTTAAAAAACCTGCATCAAATAAACAGGAGGCTAATAAGTAGTTACACCCACCCCTCGTCGTGGAAAAGACGATTACAACGAACCATTCTTTCAACATGCCATGCTGCAACGGCAACTAGCACTGTCATTTTCCATCACAAGGTTACTATAAAACAAAAAATATATTATTTTCATTAATTAAAAAAAAAAAGTGGCTATCCTTTATCCCTTACAGAGCAAGGGTGCCAAGAGCAAGCAGCCCTTGCAAACAAATTACAAAACTAATTTTTGAGTTGAAGTTACAAAACTAGCTGGAAAATTAATCATCAATTTATATAGTGTACCTACATAACATTGTCATTTATCATCTATCTTGCACCTCATGACCCCCATGCATGCTCAATCAATTATATCTACGAGGGTGATTTTTGGACAAATCGAATAAAGATGGTTTCTTTGGCACACCTCGGTACTCTTCAGTTTCTATGAGTAGTTGACGGCCGGTCACCACTGTAATTGATTATGAAAGGATGCCCCCCCACAAATGGCAAGAAATACGAACACTTCCAATTGTTTAAGCCTTGCCACTAATCAATCCAATCTCTGCCTCGAAACTTCAAGCTGCAACTTTGGCCTTTGCTTTCTCTTTCTTGGCATCTAATAATTTTAAGCCTTTGCCCAACCCAATAGGAGCCTGATCTTTCCCTGATGTTTGATCTTTTTGTTTATCTACTGGGTCATTAGAAGACTGCCCATTAGCTTCATTGTTCACTCCACCTGCTTCCTCGTTGTTGATGGAATCTGGAGTCGCCCCTGAGTTAATGATGTTGAGGAGCTGAGTGAATGGTGGCAAAGCTTGTACAGGAACACCGTGCGGGCGAATCAAGAGCCCCCTAGCAGCTGCTTTCTTCCTAGCTTCTGCTGCTGCACGAGCAGCTCGTTCATCTACCCCCCTCCCTCGTGGAAGGGCTTCACCAACTATTGCTGCATTAAGGGATTTGTTAATGGAACTGCTAGAGCTCCCAGATCCAGATCCAGATCCTCCAGCAGCAGCGGCGGCTTGGAATGCATGCAGCAGGTCAGGATTAGCCTGACACTCAAATCAACATCAGATATTCTGGTCTCCAATAGACACTAGCAGACACTTACAAAGAGACTATACACCTTGTCACTTAACTTAATTCGTGCAATTAGAGATGCAAGGACAACACAAAACAGGAAGAAAATTGTATCAGGCAAAACAAAGAATTTCTAATGAATGCACTTCGTTTTTTAGCACAACTACTTGGGCACGCTTTATGTTTTACAGGGAATCATTTCCACAAGCACAAAAATGATAAAATGGCCATATCCATCATCTAAATACCAATAAACCATCTCATCAGATTAAATCAAAGAAAAATTAAATAACACTTGCCTTCAATATATCTATCGCCTTTTGAGCAGAAGTTGCATTCAATGTCTGACCTTTCTGCTTCTGCGCATTCATCTGTAAATAAAAATATATTAAAAGTTCAGAAACTGAGAAACAGAAAAATAAAATAACATTTTTTTTAATACTGCATCAACCTGCAGTTCTCGTGCCTTAAATGTGCTCATCCAGTTTTGGGAATCTCGTGTCCTTGAGTCCTCCTCACCAAGTTGTTTGACAAGTATGTCGTAGGTTTTCTTCTCATGCTGTGCACAAGCAAAAGCTAATTCAGTCATCTGTGCTATCGCTATATCAGAGAAAATCAATACTAAAGAAATGTCAAGCAAAAACATGCCTGGTGTGATAGCTTGAATGCGCCCATGCAGTTACATGCGATTGCAAGAGCATGGTAGCATACAGCAGTTTGAATATGCTCCTCTCCTAAAAGCCTCTCATTCTTTTTCAAGGCCTCTTGCAGATAGCGAAGAGCTGTGTTCATCTTTCCAATGTCCTGATACATCATTGCAACATTTATGAAGGTTGCAGCCACATCAGGGTGATCTGGGCCAGATGACAAACTCAGTAAGAGAAGCGCACGAGACATGTGCCGCAGTGCAAGTTCTGTTTGGTTCAGTCCATGGTAAAAGAGAGCCATGTTTCCATAACTGCATAATTGCAAAAACACAGTGAACGAATTTTAAACAGGTGCTAACTGTTGAATGCAGAAACTGAAATGAAGATATCTCAATTTTCAAAGAATTTAAGACTGCAAATTTGTCAGACAATTGTCAGTGCACTGCAAAATAACAACACCACTGCAAATTAACTTAATACGAAGGACAAAATGGCAAGGAAATGATACCTGTGGGCAGTATCAGGGTGGTCTAATCCCAGGCAACGTTCATTTATGATCAACTCCTTGTGCTGTTGGATGATTGCTCCAGCCATATCACCAGCATGGTACAGAACCATGGCCAGGTACCTGAATATTCAAGTTCAAGTGCAAATGAATAAACAGAGAATCACTGCTGACTAGAAAAAGCTGGGTCTGATTATTGTAGATGACCTTGCATTTTCAAAGTATACTCAGTTAAAATAAGCATGATTTCACATGTCATTGACAAAAAGTCAAGGAAACAGAATCAGAAATTAAGAATTGTTTGGTTATTGAGTTACAATACCCACCGACAACAGTTAGCAACCTCACGATGCATTGGACCAGTCACCTAAAACACAAAATAGAATGGTCAAGATATTTATCTCAGAGACTTTCTAAATGGATGAAGAAAAAAGAACAACATACCTGTTGAAGAATGGAAAATGCCTCAGAGAATAACGTGTAGGCTTCACTAAGCATCCCCTGAAGCAAAAGAAAGCGACAGTATTAAATAACCACAAACATCTTTCAAGAAACACACAGCATATTCTGTGAAATGTTTTTATATTCCACAAAGTCAAAGATCATATGTTAGGCTTGCACTTGCCACCATGCAAGGCTATACTACTTGAAAATAGGTTACCAAAGAGTAATATTCTGTTTTTTTTCCAGATACTGTCTTTACCAAAATTATGGTGTACTGAAATCCATTTTAACCCATGCTCAAATAGGATTTTAACACAACTAAATTCGAAGCTAAAAACCTATAACTGTTCTGGAAGAAACATTATCACAATCAAAGAATTTGATTCTTGAAGGATCAACACAGTACAATCATCCAAGACCCACTAATGAAGGCAACCTTGTCCAGGACATACCTCAGCCAGTTGAACTTTTCCTGTTTCCACAAGATCCTTGGCTTCTGAACATAGAGGAACTGAATGCTTCACCACAGGTTGGAGATTCAAGATATCTGACATTTGGAAAGGCATTGCAGTATGGAGATCATATTTGCGAGCTGCAATGGTGATGCCCACCTGTGAAGGGAACCACATAAAACACAAATCATTTGCCATTTAGAATGTCAACCACAAGCCAACATGAAATTCATTAGTCTATTCTGAAGAATCAGAATATAATTACAATTAGCACCCCAAAGGCAAACATAAAATGTTTTTCTTTGGCAAGAAAACAATAATAGGAAACAATGATCACAGTGGTAGAAGAAAAAAGAAGCATGGGCATTTATGGCCACTAATGAATATATACTTGTAAAAAGAAAAAAACTGTTCCAGGCAGCACAGGATGGAAATGACATTTAACAAAAATCAATCATTGTGAAAACTCCTCCAACAAAAAATATAAGCATGTCAATATGAATGGATGACATAGGAACTGAAACAGACCTTTTGGCAAAGGTTACGTATAACTGAGACTTTCTTCACTTGTAACCTCGCATCCTCTGGCAACTCAAACTATACATAGGAGTGCATTAGATCCAGCATATTATACTTGCATCTTATATTTTAGCGCTATGGTAATAGAATAATGCCCCCTTACAAATGATAATAGCAATGTTTCTTGTAAGTCAAATAAACAGCCATGTAAGAAAATGGACCAATTCAATTTCAAGTTAATCTCAAATTATACAACCCACATCATGGTAAAAGATACCTCGTATTTGAGCTTTGCAAGTTCCTGAAGGTCAGACCATACAGTTTCTGAGCTAACATTCATATATGAGGATTGGTTCTTTCTTGCAGATGCTCCTTTCCACCTTGTCTGGCCCCTAGAGGATTTTCTTGAAGAATGATTGCTAGCTTGTTCCTGTAAGTGTTCCAACATAAGAAACCAGTTGATTAAACATTGATGAAAGAAATTAGATATAATAGTAAAAATATTTCAAGTTCAAACACAAGTCTTCCTCTTCCTGTGAGATTCGACCTATCGAATCTGGGAAATGGAATGGTCAGAAGGGAAAACATAGCATATGGGGGCCTTAAGCATAGCTCATAACAGCTTAGGAGCAAATACAATGTGTGATGGAAGTAACTGAAAAACAATTATGACTATTAATCTTTTGTAAACATACTTTCTTTGTTGCTCTTGAAGGCGAATTATTAGTTGAAACTCTCACACCAACAGCTTGACAACTTCCGAAGAAACAATTGTAAAAATGAGAGATCGCTGGCCCTAAATCATTATCATCTGTGTCCCTGAGGAGATCCTGTATCAACAGAACAAAAGGCAGGCAGGAGAAAGGCAATTGCTTAGTACCAGAGGCATGGGTTTAAAGGACATTTATGTGCTTGTGTGTGCACTTTTTCATATTTAGTGTCCTCTGCCAATAAGAAAACTCAGAATTTCTTATTCTGACTACACAATAACAGCTTGCTGTTCTTGCCCATGTAAAATGAAATTGATGAATCAAAACAGCCACCAATCCCCGTAACTAGATAGGAGAATTTAAATTTGAACAGCAAATGGACATCAATTAATAACAAGTCTAGCCTACCAGAGACTCGTCCCCAAAAAATTCTATCCATTAGATCAGTGGGCCCCACATGGAGTCACTGATCTGATAGCTGTATTCTGCAGCACATTAGCATTTTTCTACAGTTTGCTTCAAAGATCTATTGCCAATTAATGACAAGATGCACATATAATGCATTAGAAAGGATAGAACAAAAGCAACTTCTGTCCCAAACAGGTTTGCACATGCAACAAAATCACTTGAAGACAGATGCCTGGCCTGGACTGACCAAATACCAACTAACTAGTGATTAACTGGAGCAAAATTATCCTAAGGAAACACTTTAGAGAACTACAAAATGCCTCTCTTAGAAAACTGGGTGGCCCAGTTGCCAAAACACTACAGACACAATGCTGTCAACATGCAGGTAATGGGCCTTGCATTAATTTGAAGACATTCAAAAGTTAGTCAGCACTTTTTTTAATGGAAAATAGAAAGAACAGCAATTCGTAGCTTTTGAGGGGGTCAGATAAAGCTGATCACCTTGAGGACATGCTTTGCAGACCTGACAATGATCTCATTGGAACAAAGATCCCATAGATGAGGTAAGTGTTTTGTCCCTTCAGCAACCTAAAGAAATCATTGATTTGTGTCAAATGTAATAACCCAATAACAGAAAACAGATTAAATAATAGTGACTTCTGTTATCACTACATTAATAAATCAAATTTAAGTTGAGCTACAAAACTTGTTATTTGACAAAATAATTTGTCAGAATCCTGGCACAAATGTTAGAGAGCATTAAATAAATGTATAAGCTTACCTTTCCCATGTAGCGAACATTAATTCCATGAGCGTGTAGTGCTTCAGTAAGAGTCTGTCCATCCATGGGTGAGACTTCAAGTGTGCAAAGATCTTGGATGAACTTTGGAAGCACAGTATTTGCAAGATACGAACTAACTTTCTTCACATTTTCTTCATCCGCTGCTATCTCCTGATAAATGGCAATTGAAAAAAGAATATGAACTCCTAGTTGTTTAGTGTTACTGTGCGGCTACCAGAACAGCTTTTGGGCCACAATTGGAAACAAAGGTATTTGGTCACTAAGAAAACCAGCAAATTCAAATGGATCATGGGATTTACAATAAGAAAACCAAAAGGTTAGATGTTCACCTCTGGATTCCCAGACAACTTGAACTCGGTAAAAACATTAGGGTTAAAAAGTATTTCTTCATGAGATTCAGAGCTTCCAGCAGGAGGAGGAGCACTTTCTTCTACAGTGTCAGCTTTCCCTTCTTTAGCTATCTCCTAAAGACGAACACAAAAGTACATGATTCAAATAAGTGCTCACACACTTGTGGGTAATAGTGTTCATATACATATTACAATAAAATGCACTTGACATTTATGACAAAATTTAGTTTACACTTGCCCTCCGAAGAAATCTGAAGCCATATGTCACTGTTTGAACATAACACTGTAACTATGTATAGCTTCAGGTATAATAAGAGAATGTTCCACCCTCAGTCACGACTGTGTCATGTTGCAGCATTTATGACCAAATAAAACAAACAAACATTTCAATTGCATAGGAACCCTCCAGATGACCCCCTGCATGCATGCATTTCAATCACATGAACCTCATAAAGTGCAATTTATTCTAGCTTGAGCATGGTGCCAGAAGTAAGAAAAGGTTGCCAAACAATCTTACTTGATTGTTGATGGGCACTGCAGCTTCCTCAGATTTAACTTGCTTATCAGCATTAGCAACTTCTGTAGAATCAGCAGCCACTTGAACCCCTCCCTCAGATTTAGGTCTACTCTTCAACCTTGCCACAGCTTCGGCCTTTGCCATTAAAAAAATAAAAAAATGAAAATGCAGAAATAAGCCCATGATTACCAAATTTTGTCCACACAAACATACCTGACAGAAGGCAGTGATTAATTCTGGTCTCAATATGCAAAACCGCGAGCCAGGTCTGGTATAGTTTGCATCACGAGGAGTTACTCTCATCAAGTCCAGTAGATAATGCCTGATAAAGGAAATAAAATTACCAATCATAACAAGTGCTTATAAAAGAATGAATATTCTAGGGATGTTAACAATGTAGTACCACCGAACTCCACTCAACAGCACTTCGATGCTGGAAGTTTATTAAACAGATAGAAGAACAGTAATGCAAATGCTGATTTATTCTTTGATTTTCATTTCATATTTTAGTGAAAAAAAGAATACAACTACGAAAGGATCAGCAGCCTTGTAAGGCAGTTCCCATACTGATGGTTTCATCATTAATCATTAC
This sequence comes from Populus euphratica, assembly GCF_000495115.2. Taxonomy (NCBI): domain Eukaryota; kingdom Viridiplantae; phylum Streptophyta; class Magnoliopsida; order Malpighiales; family Salicaceae; genus Populus; species Populus euphratica. The sequence continues at coordinate 1,782,506 of NW_011499865.1, forward strand.
CATAACACAAAAAAGGCAATAAAGAAGAGAGAGAGAAGGCCACCAAGTGATAGAAGGGAAGAGAAACTATAAAGATAAAATCCCAGGAGATCAATCACCTCACCTGTCATCACTACCCACAATGCCCTTGCATTCCACTGGTGCAGCTAATTTGAAAGCATCCCCAGATCCATCTAGGACAGTATGTTCCTTTAGATGAAGGCGTTTGGCAGCTTCAACCACCTGAGTCACACAGAGATCAGTACTTAACATGAAAGTGTGTGATATACAAATCTGAGAACATAATAATGTTTGGATGTAGCATGGTGCCCAGGATATATAGCTGATGTGAGATACAAACATACTTCCCAGGACTAATAACAAAATTATCTACCCTGAATACAAGACCCTCTCAATTAATGATGCATTACCATCAACCCATAATGATAACTTAAATTTCTGCTCACCTTGGAATGAAAATCCTCGTTCCAGCGTATTTTCTTGCCATTATCAACAGAACCATACAGCAGAGAGTCTGATTTATCCCCTTGAAGAATGCCAGGTAAGACACTCTAAAACAAAATCCAAAAGAAGAGTGGGATGATAATAGGGCCAACAACATTAAAAACAAGTTTTTTTTAAAAAAAGACAGGAACAACAAAAATGACCACTGGCTGTCAAGTAAGACAGGAAGTTCAATGCAATGGGAAACGCAGCATGGATTAGGATTTGAGATATTATTCTTTTTTCCCTAAGATGAGAGAAAAAGCAATCTTTAGCAAATAAGTAATCATATAACCTATGATAACAGAAAAAGCAGACACCAATTTTGTCAAGAAGCAAAAGAGAGCAATTTGCCTAAAATTGCATTCCTTTTTTATATAACTTCAATGATAACTGCATGCATGCATGTTATACTAAAGTGGTGCATGCATGTGAGTGTGTGTTTCTGTGCATGTAAAGTTGAGTGTGAGGGCGAAAGCAAGAAAGAAAGAAGAATTGCATCTATGATGCACACCTGGGCTACCACTCTGTGACCCCTGTAATCAATTATGGCCATGGCAAGATTATATAAACCAGGGACATCAGCTTCCTGGTAGGATTTGGTGCCTTTCAGATCATTATTTGCCGAAGCATATGTAGCTTGTTCGCTCTCAGCCAACTGTGGCTCAGAAGGTTCGGGAGGCAATTCCATCACTTCTGCGGTTGATCCATCACATTTCATCCCATTGGCAGTGGCCTTTTCAGATGATTTAATTGAAGAACTAGTGTTCTCAGTCTTTGAACTAGCATCTGAATTACATTTCTTGGAGAGCTGTTCAAGGTCTGAATCCACAGCAAAACTGAAGAATATATTGTTGTGAACATACCTAGAATAAGAATAAACAAGAACGAGATATTATGGAAAAGTTTACTAATGATCACAAACCTCTCAAAGAAATAGAATTTTAACGAGCATAGCCCGTAATCATTCATAAGAACATAAAGATGCAGAATACATCGCGCAATGCTCAAACCGGCAAATAGCATTGACTACAAGGGTGGAATAGAAACTCAGAAGTTATAAGGGTCCCACTAACATATGAAAGCACTCTGGATCTGTTGGATTTATGGGAGGAATACATCTGCTGATGACTCCAATAGCTCCTTTAATTGCTGCATCAACAAAGTCAGAAGTCACTTTGTAGAGAGCTCTATCACGCAAGATCCTGCAATAAAACCACCCTGATAAGGGATAGAGGATGAAACTATATAAAGAAATTGTACATTGTAGAAACAAAACAGCACAGAACATGCATAACTTTATAAAGGTAGTAGCACTTATGACAAGTATACCTTTCCTGAGGAGTTGAATGGGGAAAGTCTCGACAGGATTGCAACTCCTCATTCCAATCTCTTTGCATGCCAATCAGCTCACTACCATACGAAAGAGTTAGTGCATCCTCAGCTCTGGCTGCATCAGGCATGTGATCTGACACCAAAAAAAAAAACATGAAGCTGATGCAGGTGAGATGTCGAATGAACCACTGAATTCCACAGATCTGTCATTTTTATGGATAGCAGCCAATTCATCCAAAAGTACATATTTGGTGCCATGTTATCACATGCTACTGTGGCTACAGTGCCTTCAACTGTACTTCAAAACCCTATTTTTCTTCTGTATTGTTCTTCATTTTAGTAGCATACATATTCAATGTATTTTATTATAAAATTTCACCACCAAATAAAATTCTAATTATCTTTTCAGAACAAAAACTTTTTCAGAACAATTAATTAGTTGATGCAGCTGGTTCTTATATTGCATGCCTGAAAATATACATGATCACATGGTACCTAAATAAGTAATTTCAGCCAAATTTAATCCTGAAGAAAAAACCACTATCTAAAAAATCAAGCTATGAATAAAAAAAGGATAGCTACAAGAATTCAGGGAAGATACATGGCCAGGTTGATTTCATCTTATTTCTTTTGGTTGTTATTGCTGTTAAGCTTGAAAAGCCTTATTGATGTGAAACTGGATAGCTCCCATGAGGGTAAAAACTGATCAGACTCGGAAGAGAAGATCCCTTCTTCTCCATCCAGTTTTTTCTCTTCTAATTGCCTCTTTTCATCTCTCTGTTCTTTAATTATTCCTCTGACTTCCTGTGCCACAATGCTTTGTACCAGTATGTAGCTACAACATCATAACAAACCCCTCCCCAACTCCCATAAAGGATGCCTCATTAAAACTTATCAAAGCTTCAATTCAAAATTTTTCACCAGGAATGATGTGATGCATAGATTATAATTCACAACTTAAGAGAAATAAACTTTCAGGTAAAGCTTACTTTACTTGAAAAATACCAACAGAAACTTCCTTGAAATCTATGCAAGGCGGACCGTGTTTCTAAATGAACAAAGCAATGACATAAATGAAGGAAGAGTTTGAAGTTTGGATGGAATTAGACAAGTTTGAGAGTGAGCAACAAAAAAATAAAACTAATCAAGATTAGAAGTACAGCTCGTAACCCATCTAAAAGAAGCTAAAATACCTGGTTAGTTGATTTACACTAAAAATTGCAAGGAAGAATGTCCATTCAAGATAAAGCAGTGTTCTGCAACTTTAGGAACTAAATAGCATAAATATACAAAATAGAATACAAACGTTTTACTTACCAGGAACTGGATATAATCCTAGCCATGAATTCGGTGGCAGGAGAGATTGTACATTTTCAAAAGGGTGTGCAGAGCCCTTACGCTCCAAAATTTCACGAAAAGCTTCAAAATAGGAACACACAAGGAAACATAGTATTCAAAAGTCAGAACTGAGAAATGAACTTCAAGCCTCAATAAAATATAAATTCTCAATTGCCTTCCTTTACCTCTTTTGAATGTAGGACTGATTTTCTGCAGCAGTCCAACAAGGGTTGTTGCTTCAGAAGTAGCTTTGCTGGGCCTAGGGTCAAGCACATTCCCTGTGCTTGAATTGACATAGAACATCTTTGTGGTTCCAGTAACACAATATTTGTTACCCTCCAATGTTACTGCATCCAGATAAATCAAATCCCCAACAAGCCTGGAGAGGCAACCAAGAAAACAAATTATTTTGCTAAATCACACTCCAAGGGAAATGCTGGATTTTTTGTGCAAATAGTCAGAGGAGAGAGTGAGAGGGCTAGACCTTCTATGGCTTGGAGGGGGATTGAAGGATGAAAACACAATACTGTCCACACACTTGATTTCCTTTGTTGGGAATGATAACAATTTACCAGCCGAGCCAGCAACATCCTCCATAAATCCCATCCCATCAAGCTCAGGGACCTCTGTTTTTCCAGTATCTACATTAAAGGCATTGTATGAACATCTTTGGCACTGAATGAAGAGTTAAGAAATACTTTATACGTAATTAAAGGAGAATGATAATGATTTTAGGATGAATATCACAAGCCACCTGAACCCGGAGCTTTCTTTTGTGCTGTTTCATACTCTAAAGCAAGGGATGTTGATAATGAAGCATGAAGTGTAGAAAGTGAAAGTAATTCTCTTGTGCGGTGAACATGTGCCCTGATCGATCTATCATCATATGATGCTGCCAAAAAAGTTTCCACGTTAGAATCGTCCATAAATGGATCTCTAATACCAAAAGAGAGAGCAATGCTAACAGACCAGTGACCATCTCCAAGGAGCAACCACCAGAAGTAATGTCAGCTACTTCAGATATTTCATTATAATCTTCTAGTTGATGAGTGGAACCATCCTTCGTGTGCAGCAACAAGTCATAGCATGTATAGAAACAAGTCTCAGGAGCATCAAGAAGGAATTGTCTTACATCCATGACAGAATCTCCAGGGTTCAACTGCGATTTTGTATTATTTATCAATTCATTGACATAAATAAGCAAATAACATGCCAAGAGCAAGAGCATGTTTAAAACTTGAGGTCATTAGTTACTTGTTTGAGCAGAGGGAAAAAATACTTCTGCATTGCAGAATGGTGACAGAAAAAACCGGTACTACCCAATGCACAGAGTGCTATAAAATAATAAACCATCTCAATGGAACATGTTAGCTCACTTGTAGCTCAAGCTTCTCGCCACTTTGTGTTTTGACAGAGACAGGGTAAAGATGAAGATCACCTGCACTCATAGGGAGAACACCACATGAGATGCGTGACAAAACAAACGATAAAGATTACAAACAAGTAATGCAGCATTTAATTAAGCTCAATTTCAACAAGTGATTGGTGCAACCGTTTCACTAGGTTGGGTTGACAGAGAAATAGTAATGTTACCAGACCATACCATTAGCAAAACACTGTGAGGTTTAGGAAAGCAAAAAAATAAATATCATAAAAACAACCTTGCTTTGCTTCACTAGCAGAATTTGCTGTTTCAGATTCCTTTATCTCTGAGGAGCCATTAGTTGATTCACTCCCAGCTGGTACTTCATTAAGAGTAGCTACACCAGCTTCTGAAGCAGTTGTGTCATCTTTCACAGGAGCATTTGATGACGCCACTGGCTCCAAAGAATTTGTTGTGTTATTGGACCCTCTCCGATTCCTCCCTTTATTAGATTTCCCAGCCATTTTCACCTCCTAATTCGAAAACTTAATAAGGTTTACTAGCTTTCAAAATGAAAAGAATACCAGTTCAGTGAAAACTGAAAACATCATCAATATACTAAAGAATCCGAATGCACAAAAGAGAATGTAATCATTCAATGATGTGTGTGTGCATAAGTGCATCTGTAAGTACTCTTGCATAAATGAATACATATTTCATTTAGAAAACAGTGTTCTAAGACTTTAAATCTTCCTGCACTTGCTTGTCTAGGAAAATTCCAACCTGGTAGCTTTAAAGCCAAAAGGAGCTTTCAAGTTTCAATCATTGCAAAATGAACTAAAGTATCCATTCGAGTTATCGCGCGCACAGGGGACACTCATAAACAAACTTGAATCCTGTAACATCAACTAGCGTTGATGAATCTATTTTCACTTTCACCTTAAAACTGATGAGACCAGTCAAAAAACACAAAAATCCCACCCCGCATTGATAAACATAAAAATCAACTATTTCAAAGCCCAAAAACACATGCAATTTTAAACAACAGGGTTATTAGATATTAAAATCAATCAAATTCCATGACCAAAAATCAAAACTTTGCGATATAAACACTATGATACACCAAAAAAAAATCAAAGAAATCAAAACCAACATAAAAGAAAGAAAGAAAGAAATGAAAAATGGGTTCGGAAAAAACAAGGAAATTATCAAGGAAATGAACTAAACATTCATTCTTTATTGATTAGTATTACCAATTAAGTGACGAAAAAAGCTTCAATCCAATCGCAGCTCTGTATGTTGTTGTTGTTGGTTGTGTGTAGGTGTATGCTAGTAGGTGTGTGTGTGTGTGTGTGTGAGTGTGTGTGTTGGGAGGGGGGGTTTAGAGAGAGAAAGAGAGAGGCTGAGGTTTTAGCAGGAGGGCTAACAAAACAGGCAGTGGCTGAGAGGCGGCGAGATTTTTCCGGGTTATGTGGTAAAAACTGCGTTTAAGAACATGTTTGGAAATTCGGTTAGCTGTGGTTCGTTAAAAATTTAAATTTTAAAAAAATGTTTTTTAGTATTAAAAATAATTTTTTTAAAAAAATATATTATTTTAATATATTTTAAAATGAAAAATAATCTCTGTCACAGTATCAAATACATTCTAAAAATATTTTTAAAATATGTTTATCATGAAAAGATATAAAATTAGTATTTTTAATATTTTTAAAGAATTTGATATGCTTATATTAAAAATATAAAAAAAATATTTTAATATATTTTTAAATAAAAAAACATTTTTGAAAGATACACTACACTACAATATAAAACAAACTTATGTAATTTTACTAGATATTTTACTTGTTTTTCATTGTGGGATTAGATATTTTTTTCTTAATAAAAAAATTATATATAAACTTTTTCAACATGTTTTTATATTTTAAAAAATTCTACATGAAAATAAAAAATATATATAAAAATAAATGTAATTAACTAAATTGAAAACTATGTGTTTTCATAAGTGAAAAAATCATAAAAAATGACTAAAAATAAAAACTGAAAAAATTAAGAGGCATGTATAGATAGAGATATTTAATTTCATAAAACATGAAATTTAAACGGTTGTGGTTGATAAATTTTTTAAATTAAAATAACTTTTTTTATTCAATGAAATAATAATAAAAATAGATATACATGTTAAATTAATTAAATAAAATAAAAAATAATAAGAAAAGGGACATGATTTTTTTTACTAGAGGGTTAAAATGAAAATAAAATAACTCAAAAACAATTAAAATAATGAAAACTAAATTGAAAAAAATAATATAGAAATTAAAAATTAATAAATTTTTTATAAAAAGGCTTTGGGAAAAAATAAAAAAATAAAATAATAAGAACCAAATTTAAAAATACAATATATATGGATTGGAATTGAAGGATTAGGTTGAAAAGAGATAAAACTTTTACAAAATAATCAAATAAATAAGTAAAAATAAAAGCAATAAGGATCAAAAAACAACATATGAAAAATTAAAATTAAAGGATTAGATTTAAAAAAAAATAATTTTACTAAAAAAATAATGATAAAAATAAGAAATTAAATGAAAATATACATAAGTTTTTAATTATATTGTTAAATTGAAAAGAAAAAACTTCAATAAAAATAAAAAATAAAATTTAAAGGGTGAGGATTAAATCTAAAACAATAATACATTATATACATATTGAAAGATAAAATTAAAAATTAATAATTTTTTTTATAAAAGTATTAAGGAAAAAAAATAACAAGCATCAAATTTAAATATATATATATATATATTAGAATTGAATTACTAAATTAATAAAAATTAAAACTTGCTATTAATATGTGACGCGTCAAGATAAAAAAAAATGGAGCAATGCATCAAATGATACGATAAAAAAATGAGTTTTATCATCAAAAGACACCCCACATGTTAATTGAAGTTCACGGGCACCTTCATCAGTGTTTATAAAAACAATTTTTTTAAATTTAATATTATTTAATTTATATTAAAATACCACAGTACCCTGAACAAACCAGTAACAAAAAAAAAAAACCAACTTGAGATGGCAAAAATAACCCTTAACCAAAGGCTTGTTTTTAACTCGAAGGGTTGTAATCTAACCATGCATTCAAAATTGAAAAAACAAAACTACCCTTAGACACCCCTTCGACATCATCCTGTATTTTGTTTTATTCCTAAGGATATTTTAGTATTTTCAACAATAATAAAAAATTAAACAGACCCCTTTAACATCAGCGACAGAGACAAATGTTTATAGTTTTTTGACTGAATCTACAGTAAATTAAGTCTCGTGACACTTAGACCCCTTCTCTTTTTTAGTTTATTCTTTTTATTAGTTCATGTATCGCCAGCACATACCACGGGACTAATTAATTATTTTTTGAACTGCAAGGATTATTAAATTCATTTTGAAAATTTTTGATGAGCTGATTTATAATTCAGTCTTTTGCATTTTGATTTAATAAGTGCTGGGCATTATGTATTATGTTTTAGAAGTGTTTATCTTTTGCATTTTTTTTTTATTTACATGGGGTGTCCATTAATTTTTTATTTTAAATTAATATATTTTTAATATGCTGATTTTATAAATAATTTTTTTTTAAAAATATTATTAATATATTTTTTAAATAAAAATATTTTAAAAAACAATCATAATTATAATTTAAAACACGCACAAACCGGCTAGCTACTAACAAAAAGGGCCATTGTGTAGAAAACCAGTGCCTCTCATGGACTGACCTTTACAAAATTGATGTCATGTACAACTTAATAGCTTTTCAGATAATTTTACATATTTTTTAAACTATATATAATTTCACATGAAATCATCAATTTAAAAAATCTTCACCATCATGGTAAAAAGAAATATTCACCGTCACTTGTCCACTTCCCCTCTTAAAAATCTTGCAAGCACTTTCACTGCATACTAAAATATAAAAAAAACCATCATTGAGCTCGATGTAACTTGAAAAGTCCTTATCTAACTTTTTGTTTGATATCTAGTTATCCTAAAAACCTCGAGTTAGTTAAATTATTATTTTTATTATATTATATAATAAAAAACGTTAAGCTCTATCAATTCAATACTAAAATATAAAATTTAATAAAATATTTATACTAAGCAATAAGATTAGTAAAAAACAAAAAATATTAAAAAATACCAAAACTATTTCAGTAAATTATTTGATTAATATCTAGTTAATTAACCAACTACACGAACACACAAGCTATGAACTTTATTTTATCAATTTAATTTTTTATAAAATAATAAAAATATAAAAAATAATAATTTATCTTAAACCTAATATAAAGTAATAAAGCTGAATAAAAGGCCCGCACCTTCCCATTTTTTTTGTTTTTAAAAGAATACAGGCATCATACAAGCGACGTAAGAGTCTCATTTCATCCTTTAACCACCTAAGCTATTTAATATAAAATTGCAATATAATATAAAATTATAATATAATATATATAAAAGTATTTAAAAGTATGGTTGTAGTTGTTTTTTAATATGTTTTTTTATTCAGAATAATATATTAATAATGTTTTTTATTTTTAAAAAAAATAATATATAAAAATGATTTAAAAATATAAAAAAACTTTAAATTCTTTTTAAAATACTTTTAAAACGCATGCGACACAGAGGCATATCTAAAATAAAAAGTGAAACTACTCTCAGGGTTTTAGAGGATAAAATTACAGTGAGGTGTGATATATATATTTTTTTTTAATAATGTGCAACCTAAAAAGCAACACCAAACTCTATTCCAAACACATCCCAAGATTGTTTGGATAATAGGTTTTCGTCACTTCCACACGAAAACTACTTCAACTCCCGTAAATGTTTTACAGTCCATCTCCCACGAGGTAAAAAAGAATATCAAGAATTTTACCCAACAAAGGACACGATCCTTTTCTTTCTATGTGATCTGGATTCTGAATTACGGGGGGAATCACTCAGCCACGTGTCCAGATAGTGTGTAACCGGAATAAGTGCTTTGCGTATGGTACAGTCACACGCAAGGGAACTCCCGCTTGAATCTCAATGGGCCCCCAAAACAATAGCCTTTTGCTAACATGCACCGCGGCCCCTTTTAATAATAAAGTAAACTGCATAAGATACTGTTCGATCCTTCATCTAAAAACGTTTCGGCTACGCCCTTGACACGTCAATTCCGAGGCAACATTTTCTTCTGATAAAAAACTAGATTTCCATCCAACAGTATCCAACGCATAAATATAGAAATTACACAACCAACTGGAATCGTTCATGAATTAATTTTAGAAGGTAATAATTCAACAATTATGATAGTATTTGTATTTATTATTTCTTTCACCTATTTATGACAAATTTGTGTCAATCAAATAAAGAGATTTCTTATTTTTGGGTAGAAAATGGAATGGCTACAACCATACGTATGCATTTCTAAGGAAGATCCGAGAAATGTTGGTCACAAGGAGGATGATGATATTGCCGTGAAAAATCTGTGTCACGGTGGGCGTAATTGAAACTTGTAAGGATGCACTAACAAAATACTTAGTAGTAGGATGGCTTAGATGAAGTTATCCCTTGATAAATAAAAAAGCAACCCACTATCCCGCCATACCCAACAGTCTCATCATTCTCTCTCTCACTTTCTATTAAAATCCAAAAGCTCCAACAGTCTCATCATTCTCTCTCACTTTCTATTAAAATCCAAAAGAGAAAACAAACCAAAAACCAGAATCAATCAAAAATGGAGATACCGGTGATTGATCTCTCGAGATATTTAGAGATCGCAGATAAACTGAGCACTGATTCGGTTACTTTATCCGGTCAAATCGAAGAAGTCGGGTCATGGCTCGGTGAATTGTGTAAAGAAGTGAGTCAGATCCTGAGAGAAACTGGAGCTTTGATAGTTAAGGATCCGAGATGTACCGCGGAAGATAATGACAAGTTTATTGATATGATGGAAAAGTACTTTGAAAGACCTAGAGAGTTCAAGTTACTACAAGAAAGATCTCACTTGCATTATCAGGTACTACATTGAAGGGTTTTTTTATATTTTGTTAATCGTTTGTTAATCGTGTGTTTTTTGGGGTTTTGGTTTATGGGTTTTGGATGAAGTGAGAGGAAAGAGAGAAAGTTCAGTTTTTTGGGATGGGAGGTGAGAAGTTTGAGGATGTGAAGGTGTTAATGTGGATGATTGTATTGGATGATAAATTTTGGGAATTGGGCTGGTTCTGGGTTTTGGATGTTTTTGTTGAGGAAGTGTGGGGTTTTAGGAACCAAAGTGTTTCTTGAGTTTGATTTAGATGATGTTTAGGAGAATGTAGGGAGATAAATTCTTTTGGTTTCTGAGAGTGTGGGGAAAGAGAAGGGAATTCATCGAATCGGGTTTTGATAATAGAGGGGAAAATTTTGGAACATTGATTAGTACCTGATAGGCTGTATTGGTTATAGTGATTAGACTGGATTTGCATTACCACGTTAGCGATCAAGTTTGTCTGGTTGCCGAGGAAACGTGACAAATGGAAATGGAAAGGGTGTTGAACATTTATCACTTTTAAATCTTTTGTTATGTTTGGTTTTGGGTCCCTACCTACTTTGCATAATTGGAGTCGGAGAATTGTGATTTCTATGGTTTCCGTGAAATGTGAAGAGAATTGGAAGCTTAGATAGCTTTCTTTCTATTTTATCAAAGTGGAAAAGTTTGGTTACCGCCTCGGGAATATTGTCGACGATGATAACCCCTTGTTCAAGTTGATCTAATTGTTTGACAGGGTGGATATTTTCTTTTTAATCACTGAATGCCACAACAAAAAAAATATTGCTTATGTGAATTTTAGTACTAGTTGCTTGAAGCAGAGGAATTATTGATTTATTATTCCTGTTTTTTGTTTGCTAGCTGAAAATAGTTGGGATTTAGGTGTTGATGGCGACTAGAATTGTTCATATGGATTTGTTATGGAAACACCACTCTAGAATAGCACATCATGATTCATGAAGCTGTGAACTATTGTAGTTCCAGTCTTCCAGAAAGGGACTCTGATTGTTATTCAGTAGTTTAGTTATTTTTTGGTTTTTGAGAAGATCAAAGAAATGAAAAGGTACATACTCACAATTGTTTTGTTCAAGAAGTTGCCTTCTCTTTCTAGTTTTAATTTTTAAAGACTATGTATAGGTTTTATTTTTCTGACTTCCGAATCATAAAGGAAAAGGAAGGGAATGTGGAAGGATTTGATATTGCCCCAAATTCAGTGGTTAAATTGTATTTGAGTTATTTTTTTTGTAAAAAGAGAAATAAAAGAATCGTTTTGTGAAATGGGGATATTTTCTTTTTTCTTTTTGTAAAAAGAGATAAAAGAATCGTTTTGTGAAATGGGGATATCAGGTTGGAGTGACACCTGAGGGAGTGGAAGTTCCAAGAAGCTTGGTTGACGAAGAGATGCAAAAGAAGTTAAAAGCAATGCCCAAAGAGTTCCAACCATCCACTCCTAGTGGACCGGATCCTAAATGGCGATACATGTGGAGAGTAGGTCCTCGGCCATCAAACACTCGCTTTAAGGTATGGGATCATTCTTTTCCTTTAACATTTTGGTCCTCTAGTTACTGTTTGCTAACTTCAATCCCATTCTCATAGGAACTTAATTCAGAACCTGTAATACCTGAAGGTTTTCCTGAATGGAAAGACACTATGGACGCATGGGGTTGCAAAATGATCTCTGCAATAGAGGTAATCTTTTTATGTGGTTTGTTGGCTTGATTGTATTTGTCTTGTATTATATCTCTTATAGTGTTCTCTATGCCATGTCTTTTATCAGGCTGTTGCTGAACTGGCAGCAATTGGTTTTGGTTTGTCCAAGGATGCATTTACTTCTCTTATGAAACAGGTTAAAATTTTGATAATATAACTTTTTAATTTTATGTATGTTCCTGTTTTCTATTCTCCTTGATCAATCTTTAGCACTAAAGCAGGAAATGTAAATTGAACAAAAGAATGATGGATTTGTTGTTTTTCTATGCCCTTTCATTTCACGATTAACATTTTTTTTTCACTTTTGGTGCAAGTGTTCGACTCTGCCTTTTCAATGCTGGGTGGGTGTCATAAGGATCCCTATTAGTAGCAGCTCTTTGTTAATATCTTATTTGTTTTAGTAAAGTGTTCCAATCTTTAACTTCTTTACCTGTACTTTCATGCCATGTTCCTCTGTCTTCTTTGTTTTCTTTCCTTATTTTTATTCAATTTATTTATTCCTTTTGTTGGGCTTGATGACAATTGAACCTAGAACACATGGAGATCATGTCCCATTCCTCCACCACTTGAGCTGAACCCCAAAGGCTTGACAAGTGTCTCACCTTAATTGTTTTGTTTTAGAATTTTATTAACAGACAAGGAGTGCAAATTTCTTGTAGGAACTTCTTCATTACTAATTCTTTGTCCTCTTTCTCCCTTTAACTCAATGCTGTTATCGTACTTATGTCTTAGGATCTATGATTTTCTTTTTGTTTCCAGTAGTAACAACTTCATGCACTGAATAACAATTCCCATTCTCCCTGTAAACACTAGGGACCTCATCTGCTTGCTCCAACAGGAAGTGATCTCAGCTGTTATGGTCAGGAAGGCACTGTCTTTGCAGGGTATCATTATGACCTTAACTTTTTAACAATTCATGGCAGAAGTAGATTTCCAGGTCTAAACATTTGGCTAAGGAATGGGCAAAAAATTGAAGTGAAGGTTCCTTCAGGATGTCTTCTCATTCAGACAGGAAAGCAGGTAAAAGCATATAAAGTGATGACACAATTTTTAAGACGCTAAAACTTATGAACAAGATACTGATGGCAGTGTTATGATTAACCTTGACTTTGTGGTCATTGTTTTCCCCTCTTTGTGATTTAGTATTTACTCTCACATATCATTTTCCTTCTACTTATCAGGTCACATATGCTACTAGCTTCCATTAAGAAAGCAGAAGAAACATATATCTGGTTTATAGAACACACAGCCAGTAATCCAATATTGCTATTCATATGAAATTATTTACAACTGGAAGATAATTTAGATAATATATTGTTGTTGGTCCATTTAGTGTTCAGCTCAGTTAACTTTTTTTTTTTTCCAGTTCCATGTTGCATTTGTGGTTTGTAGCTCTGAATGACAGTTTAATCAACTTCTTGAGTACAACTTAGGCTTGATTTGTATCTGGCTTTTAATCTTAACAGTATTTACATTGTTTGCAGATAGAGTGGTTGACTGCAGGGGAATGCATGGCTGGCATGCATGAAGTTGTTGTCACAAACAGGACAATAGATGCAATCAAATTAGCATCACAGCAAAATCGCAGCCTTTGGAGAGTTTCATCAACAGTAAGTGGAGCTAAGCATACCATTTCCTCCATCATCATCCTCTTGGTGCTTGCAACCTTCTAAAGAGCAAACTGCATTTCTTAAAGAATCTTGTGCTTACTTGTTTTATCCTCGATCATATGCAGCTTTTTGCACACATAGCATCAGATGCCGTGTTGAAGCCTTTAGGCCATTTTGTTGAATCTCCACTGGCCAGCAAATACCCACTAATGTGCGCAGGAGAGTTTGTTGAACAGGAGCTTGCGGTGATCAACCTTAAAGGAAACAAAGTGGAATCTTGATAACTTGTCTTATTTTTTGTTGTTCTAGAGATGCAAACATCACCAAATGGTTGTTGGGATGATTTGTTTGCAATAAAGAACGGATATTTGTTGGGATAGGAGCATTTAATTAGCCGTTTCTTAGCATATAATTCTGATACATCCCCATTTTCTTAAAAGTTAATTTTACATGGTGCAAATGTACTGATATCAGACCTGAAAGATCTGTTTAGATGATAAATTTCAATTGGAAATGGATGTTTTACATTTCTGAATGGCTGTTTTCTGATTAGGACACAGGGAATTTTAATTTGCTTCACAGCCTCTGTTTTATCTTGGTGGGACTCTATTGGTTTCTGTTTTTGGATTTAGATAAGCCTCTGATTATGGGTTAAGAAACTCAATGAGCTCGTTAATAAACTGACTGGGAACAAAGGTACTGATATCAGACCTGAAAGATCTGTTTAGATGATAAATTTCAATTGGAAATGGATGTTTTACATTTCTGAATGGCTGTTTTCTGATTAGGACACAGGGAATTTTAATTTGCTCCACAGCCTCTGTTCTATCTTGGTGGGACTCTATTGGTTTCTGTTTTAGAACCAAATTTGGATTTAGACAAGCCTCTGATTATGGGTTAAGAAACGCAATGAGCTCGTTAATAAACTGACTGGGAAAGCAAATTAATGATTAAGCATAATTGTTGTGAAAATACAATTAAACAGATTGAAGATCACTCACTCAAGAGGAAGAATGGGTGATTCCAGCGGCGAGGCTAGTTGTTAACCTAAGAAAATCAATCTTAGCTAGCTTTCCCTATATGAGCAATCCAAATTTCTAAAGGACTTTGTTGTCCTTGCAAGGGACATGGGTTTTAAGACATTAAAATTGAACAACAGCTAGGAGTCATGAAATTTGAATTCCCCAACTGTTTCCATCAGCACACCAACGGTACTTCTGGAGCTGACACAAGAATCGCATGAATACTGTAGCTTTTGGGTTAGGAATGGTGTGCAAGCTAGCATGAGTTCGTTTGATATGTATGTATATATAGAACATCTTCGAGACCAATTTCTTCCAGTAAGAAAACATTCATTAATCAAGGAGATAATATCCCAGTTCAAAGATGGTGAAGTTTTGTGGTGTCAAGGTTCTGCCATTCCTGGTACTTGTGCTGATGTTGACATTATTGGCGGAGCAAGGCCAAGCACATCCTTGTGGTAGCACCTTCTTCTCTGCACTCATTCAAATGATACCTTGCAGGGCAGCAGTTGCTCCTTTTAGTCCTATCCAACCAAGTGAGGCCTGCTGCAGTGCTGTGAAAGCTCTCGGCCAGCCTTGCTTGTGTACTCTTGTCAATGGCCCTCCAATTTCTGGTGTTGACAGGAACATGGCCTTGCAGCTTCCTGACAAGTGTTCAGCCAGCTTTGAACCATGTAACTCTCTTTCTCCAAAAACTCGCGCACGCGCACACACACCCTCCCTGAGGTTTTTTTTTAGGCCACCCTGAAGGTTCTTTATTTTCGACTCTTCCAATTCATGGTCATAAAATTATCAGCAAACTGGGAATCAAAATGGTCTCTGATATTTTTTTTTAATGATAAATTTTATCTTTTAGCATGCTGCATCTTTTCAAGGATCTTTTCTTCTATTTTATTAATTGATATCTGCTCTATTCTTCCCGCTTACCTTTTCTTTCAATCCTGCTACTTATTTTGTCATTTTATGTGCAGGTGAAATCATGAAGAAGTAGGGCATAGAGCATGGGAGATTATTAGGAATAAGCGCGTGGAGAGCTCCAGGGAGGGGGCATTAGTTAGGACAACAGCAATGCTTTTGGCAATAAGAGAATAAACGTGAAGTTTATGTAATGAAACAAGTGGATTTTAGCATTTTATGTTTAATTTTCTTTCTTCTTCAACGTCAACAAGTTGTTTAGTTAATTTATCATGGCCTTTGAACATCGATGCTTGCTTCTTGCTGTCAGGTTAATTTTCTTGCTTCGTTTCTATCCAAAAGCATTCCTTTCCTTTAACATCTTCCAATATCCCATCATGTTCTGGCAACAAATGACTGCATCTCCTTCACGTTAAGAGAATGACAAGTAAATTTTGGTCGAGGAGAAGAAACCAATAGCTTTATTGCCATTTTCCCTTTTGGTAGACAGAAGGTCCTCACGTTATTTTAATGTGTTGATATTAAAAATAATTTTTTTAAAATAAAAAATATTATTTAAATATATTTTTAAATAAAAAATATTTTTTTTTAAAAAACCATTACTATATGACTGCGGACCACCGAATCATCATGCGTGAGATTAGTTTTTTCCTTGTGTCCAGAACGGATAATATGGATTAACATTTGGTGGTTGGTACCATTACACGCAAGCATAAGACATAAAATATGCACTTGCAAAGTTACTTTCTCTAGCGATGGCCTCGATTATTGACATGAATCGACATGAATAATTACATCGTCTTGCTCTCCTGCATAACCATGGCAGCTTGAAAGGTCCTGTAGAGATAGACGTGAAGAGATCATGCGGTTCATGCATAAATATTTGAAGAAAGCCAGCAAAAATGAGGCTATTGATTTGAGTGCCGAGTTAACCAAGCTTACAAACAATGCCACATGCAGGTTAATTATTTTTTTCTTCTAATAGAATAGAATGGAGACATTCTACAGAACTCATTCAAGCCCTCAATCATTAGGCCAACCCTATAATTTTTCT
Organism: Populus euphratica; assembly: GCF_000495115.2. Taxonomy (NCBI): domain Eukaryota; kingdom Viridiplantae; phylum Streptophyta; class Magnoliopsida; order Malpighiales; family Salicaceae; genus Populus; species Populus euphratica. The sequence goes on from NW_011499865.1 coordinate 1,799,391, forward strand.
AATTGATTTTATATTTGTTAGCCACTTCTTGTTTTAATTGGCTGTTAGTGAAATATATTTTTTGATGTCCTCTATTAATGAAATCGTTAGTGTTTATGCAGGATGGTGATGAGCACTTCGTGTTCAGAGGAAGATGGAGAAGCTGGGAAGCGTAGGGAGCTCGTGAAGGAGTCGTTTGAATTGGCTGCAAAGTTGTGTTTTGGCGCAGTCCTGGGTCCATTGAAAGTTCTGGGGTTTCGGCTGTATGGAAAACGGGCTAGGGACTTTGAGCAACAAATATGATCCATCGTTTCAAGGAATTCTGATGAGTATTAAAATCTAAAATATTTAAAAATAAAGTTTATAGGTTAGATAATTAGTTTTTTTTAGTTTAAATAATTTTTTTTTTAATCAAGATATTTTATAGCTTGATATTAAAAATTCAGATAGATAGTAATTGATGGTACCTGATAAGCTAAAATAACTAGTAACTAGTCCTTGCAAAATATATATATATATATATATATATATTAAAAGTGTTAATACTGAAGAGACCGTGAATCCTGAGTTTGAAGAATTCATAATACATTTATAGCCCATGAGTATGGAGAGGATGAATTGAAGAGTAATCAACTCAAAAATAATATGTATTGGATCAATATAAAATACTGAGATATCCACATGGATCCTAAAAAAATTCTTAATGGAGAGTTGGGCTTGAAAAAGTTGCTTTAACTTATTAGAAGTAAAAAATAGGTCTAAACGCATTTCATAGGACGAGTTCATTGAGTTAGGCACTTTTTTTAGGGAGTGACTATTAGAAAGAGCCTATAGAGTCGGGCTCCTCCCTTAAAGCAACAACATAAAGTGGGGGCTCCTTCCCTATAGGGAACCCATAGAGTGAGTCTTTTTAGTGTCCCATATACGTTGAATGAGGCTTTTTAAGAAGGGTTTTGGGCCCATTAAACCTAGTCTTTGTGATATTAATATGCAAAGATTTGTAAAAATACCTAGTACAATGAGTTGTTGAATTTTCTTCATATAAAAAGAAGGGTGAAAACCTCAGGTAATAAGTGGCTAGGGGAATGAACTCATGTCAATACTCATACTTAGAAATATTTCTAAAGGTTGAAAGGGTCGAATTCATTTCGATACCTATACTTAGAAATTTTTTGAAGGGACAGAGGGGAAAAGCTCATGAAAGGTGGTGTTATTGCACTCGAGAGATCAATTTCATCCCCTGAATAGTGGTTACATTAGAGTGTGGGAGACATGTGACCTTTCTAGGATGACATTGGATGTTAGAGCCCCTTACTGGAGATGTGAGTTGTTTAGAATGGATAACCCATGGCTTTTCTAATGAGAAAAATCATAAATGAAAGTAACTACATACTTGTAACCATCAAAAAATCCAATAATAGGTCCTCAAACATCATAGTGTATAAGTTTAAAAATCTTATTAGCTCTAAACAAAGAAGGCATAAATAGTGATTTTTTTAAATAACGACATGTATCACAAGTGATGGACTTGGTATCTAAATAAGACATTAAACTAGTATGAACAATTTCAGAGGGATGCGCTAAATATTGATGCCATAAAATTTGACCCAAAAAAAAAAGGAAAGAGCAAAAAACATGAAAATTCTTGATGTTCTAATGATTTCTAGAAATATAATAAAGTCCTTAGAAAAAGAAACCTTTATCGATCATCTTCTTGATGACAAGGTCTTGAAAATAACCTTGTGAGAATAGAATATAACATAATGATTAAGAGTTTAGGTAAGTTTGTCAATAGAAAGCAACTAAAATGAAAAAAAAAAAAAGAGAACATATATAACCATATATTCTACATCTTTAGATAATAATTTAACATTTTCTTTACCCTCAATAGAAACACCTTTTTCCCATTTGCAAAAAAATATATGAGCTGGAGTAGAAATCTTCTTAGAGTGATATAAATTGATCATTTTATTTGTCATGTGATCAATGACATCCAAATCAATGACCCAACAATCATGTATAGTACTAGCGACTAAAACAATTTTGAATGCAATAAAAAAAAACTTCAATATTTTCTCATGATAAATGCACAAAGCTTACCAAGAAACCATTAAACTTACCAGGAAGAGTTGTGGAATTATAATTCCTAGAAATTGACAAACTATAATCACCCTTCTCCTATAAATATGTAACATAATCATTAAAAAGAGCAACTAGATTGGTAGAAAAAATTATCACATCACTAAGTAAAAAATCATCAGAGTAAGCAGTAATATGAGCTTCATGTTCATAATATTTTTGAAATCCCTTCTTCTTTTTAAACTTATGTTTTAGCTTTGAATGAAGAATTCAACATCACATAATTGAATGACCCAAATTATAACAATGTTACCACTTTAAATTTAGTTGTTTCCTTTCATAAGCCTTGTCATTCTTTATCTGTCTATTTAAAATATAAGCATATGTCTATGACAAGGTGATTTTAGGCTCTATATTCATAACTTTCTTGTAGACTTCTTCTTATTGAATTGTAGCATATACACTTGTAAGTGATACAAGATAAAGATTCATAAGAATTTGACTACGAAGATCTTTATAATCTAAACCAAAACAAGATAAAAGTTGGAATATCTTATCTTCCTCTCTTTTTGCAATACTATAACTTCAATAATACGAAGGTGGTATAGTGCGAGTTCACTCCATATACTCTTCAACATTCCAAGCAGTTACACATAGGTCCTGCCATCTCGCTGAAGATTAGAAAAATCCTTTTTTATTTGAAACACTCAAGCAATATTGTTATGATTATCATATATTTCTTTCATTGCCTCCTATAAATCGAATGGAGACTTTGAATAACTAAAAAAATTAGCAATATTATTCTTCATAAAATTGAGCAACTAGAAATACCAAGTTGATCTTTGCATTACCAAACTTTATAGGTTGGTGAAAAAAGGTCAAAAGGTTTAATATAGCCATTAATATTGTTGAGTTTGGACTTTCCTTCAACAGCAATTATCATGACTCTAGACCAAGGAAGATCTAGAGCTCATTTAACAATACAGAACCCAAATGCTGATTTGGATATGGTTCTCCTTTTAAAATGTTGAAAGGTTTATTTATGATATTAACACCACCAGATTTAGGAGTGTCTTCCATAAGACTTTAAATAAAATATAGAACAATAAGAACCAAATCTGATACCATAAAGAAATTTGAAGAAATAGAGCTTGTTTTATTTAAACAATCACAGTCAAGTTTTACACGTACAAAATACAAACTAAATAGAGAAGATAGTAATAACAACCACATCTTTCTCCTACAATCTAAGCATAACAATTGATAATAACTAGTCATTATCATATTTATAAATAAGGTAACGTCAACAATGCTAATCCACAACAACTAATTTACATAACCAACAACAATAATAAAGGCAACAACTTAAGCTTTCTTTTAATTGTTTTCCTGTGGTATACTTCATCCCTCTTATTATTAACATGTAAAGATATGGAAGCAGGGCAAACATACATCCAATAAAAGAGGGAAGATTATTTTTGAAAAAAAGTAAAATCATTAGTTTTAGTGATTCAAATTTTCCATTAAATTTTTAGATATTTGCCCTCGTATTTCTTTTCTTGACATATTTATTATGTTACCATATTTTGGAATAATTATACACATGGATGATAATGGATACTTATGGGTTGGGTTTTTTAATATCCATACCCAAACCCAATCTTAGATTTCTTACCTAAACCTAATTAGGCACAAACCAAATCCAACCCAATTGGGTTTTAGGTATCCATTAGTCATTCATCAAATATCTATGAGATATTCATACTAGACTCGAACTAGAAACAAAACCAAAATTATAATGTGTTATGCATACGATAATTCTTAAATCAAAATAATTGGATCCATTATTTAATCAAATGACCCAAACAAAGTAGTATAAAAATCAATAAAATTTGTATTAATTAAATGTATACAACATATAGAATAACAAAAATAGATAATAGACATCCAAACATTAATATGGTAATTAAGAGGGTACATTTCAAATCTTAGGATAAAAGAAGCAGTAAATACACCAAACTTTAATATTCATTTCTTTCATTCATAATAATGAAACCTCAATAATTTTAGCACCCTAAATTTTCTAAATTGACACCACCAAAACAAAACATCAAGAAAACTGCAAACTTCATGATATATAAAAAAAAAAACCAAAAGCAAATATGTCCCTACGTTTCAAATATGTCCCTAGGGTTTAAAGTTAAAAAAAAGTTATTCTTTATTGGGTTGTTTTATCCATTTGATAAAGTATATTAGAATGAAAAAAAAAATTAAAATAAAAACCAAAAAAAGCTAGAAAACTAGTTTTAAACCTTAAAGTAATTATTCTTTATTAGGTTGTTTTATCCATTTGATAAGGTATATTAGAATGAAAAAAAAAAGAATTAAAATAAAAACCAAAAAGAGCTAGAAAACTAGTTTTAAACCTTAAAGTCACTATATGACTTTGATATAAAAGTTATTTTTGGCTTGTCACTTCAAAAAAAAAGATAGAGAGAAAAAAAGTAGCTGAGAGAGTGAGAGGAACAAAGACAAGGTTGTTCCAAGTGCAAGATTGCATGGAATAAAAAATAAATAATGCTATTAGTGTTGCGACAAGTCTCTTGTTAGCTAGAGATTAGAGAAGAAAGCAATAGAAGGGAAATGTGATAGTGAGACTCTCTAGTCGACTAGAAAAGGTAAATGGGTAACTCTAGTTTTTCTTTAAATATAGAGATAGGTACAAATGCATTTTATTTTTTTAAATTTAAGATTGTATATATCTAGTTTGGGTCAGATTTAGACAATATTTTAGGTCGATAAGGCAATATCTATATCCTATTCAAACTTGACCTTTTTACTTTATATATTACTCGAACCTGAATTGAACTAAATTGGTAAAAACAATTCATATTTATTTGGGTAAATTCATGTTAGTATCCATTTAGTATGGATGAAATTGACAACTCTAATTGTGTATTAAGTTATTGTTTACATGGACTATTTTACTATTTTTAAATTCAATTTTTTATTTAATACTTTTATTAAATATAATATTGATTATTAGAAGAATAGTAATTTGTGCATTAGTACATACCAATGTTTTCTATCATTCTAATCTATGAACCCCTAACTCCATTACTGTATATAAGATATATGATAAGATATATAGTAAGAATAAAAACTTAATAATCAAACACCTGGAAGGGTTTATTCATGCGTCCATTTATTTATTTATTGTTTCTAATAAATGTATGTCTAGATTTATATATAAAATTTTATTTATCATTATACTAAAATTAAAAAGTAAAATAAATAAAAGTTTTCATTTATCGGAGTAATTAGCTAGCTAGTTCTGGAATTTTAATTTCATCTAAATCTTTTTATTGTTTTTTTTCTCTCTTTTTTGTTTTTATTGTTTTTTCCTCTTTTTTGTTTTAAATCACAAAATTATACTTTCTATACTAAAAATCTTGGAATGAAAAACTTCTTGTTCATTGTTCATATATGAACGATAAAAATGCCTATTTCTTGAATAATGAAGGAGGTGGCTTTTTTTTGTCATTCTTTTCTCAATTTTATTTTTACATATTATAAATTATTTTGATTTATCTTTATAAATTATTTTAATTTGTTTTCTCTGAATTTATTATAATCTCAAATAAATATTTTAACATTTAATTTATGATTAATTTTATGAGCATTTATTTTTATTAAATCACAAGACTACACTTTTTATACTAAAAATCTTGAGAGTAAAATACACCTCCTTCATTGTTGATATATGAAAAATAAAAAAATGTTCCTCTTTTTTTTTTTATGAATAGTGAAGCAGATGATTATATCTTTTTTATATATAAATTTTTATTCTTTTTTTCTCATCATTTTTTTTCTCAATTTCACCTTCAATATTTTTTTGATTTTGAATTCATCTACATAAATTATTTTAGTTTATTTTCTATAAAATTATTGCAATATTAAATAAATATTTTCATATTTGATTTGTAATTAACTTTACAAGTGTTAATTTTTGTTATTGTATATGAAGTAAAAAGTAGTTATAAAAAATAAAATAGAGATCCTAAACCACCAAAGTTCATTACTCATATTGCAAATTTAATAAATTAAGTTATGAAACTGGGATGAATCTAATATTTCATTATCCCTTAATATTAAAAAAATAATTATTTTGAATTTTTTTTAAATTAAATTACATTTAGATTTCAATTATTCAAGTTATCTTTGAGTATTCTAAACCAATTAAATCATGTTATAACAACTTTAATTTAATTTAATTCTAAAGTATACACTCCTGCATGTACAGAGTGAGGTGGAAAGAACACAGGGTTCGCACTCCATGCATGTTCACATTTGATGTGATCCTGCGCAATTATTATTGGACTAACATTTAATTAATCTAACATATGATGACTTTTAAAATAAGAGTATGATTGAAATTTGGAAATTTGGTAGTTTTTCAAATATTTTACGTCATGCGGAGGCCTTCATTTTTATTTTTTTTAATTCCTGGTGAATGGATCATAATGGGTGTCGGCCCATAAATGCATTTCTATTCATTACGCTCTTAACATCTTTAGCAAATAAAGTTAAATAAAATCATCTCTCAAATCGCATTCGACTTCTCAAGCTGTGTGGACGGACCACACCATATTTATTCTCAAGCTGTGTGGCTTGAGTGGATTCAGTCTCGTATTGTTAAGTGCTGAGAAATTTATATTTATATCATGCTCAAATCTTATTAGTGTCTGTTTAGAATTAAGATTGAATTTATTTTTCATTATAATTTGATTTTTTTATTTTAAATTAATTTTTTTAATATTTTTTAATCATTTTAATATGTTAATGTTAAAAATTAATATTAAAAATAAAAAAATATTATTTTCATATATTTTTAAATAAAAAATATTTTAAAAATATCTTTAACCACGATTGGAGGATGGATTACACTTGCAAAGGTATGCGTTGGTTTACTAATATAAGATACCCATATATCCATTTATATATTAGTTAAAATTAATTTTTTTAAATGACATTAAAAACACAGTATACATCATATTTAGTAGGATAAGTTTCCATGAGTGGTTGCTTAAAAAAGAATTTGCAATATTATTTAATAATTAATTTTTAATCCTACGGAAAAAGGAGCATCCCATCTGATGCTCGGAGAACACAGACTTCGACAAGTGAACGGGTTTCAGGTCCACTAAAGAATAGCATGCCTTCAGTTTTATTCCAATTTGGGCTGGAAGGAGAATTCCCTCTTAGCCCAATGGTGGCCTTTGAATGAATGACTGAAATCCGCTGCCATTGCAGGGTGTGCTTGATTGGCGCTTTTGATTTTTTTTTTTTGGGTTATTGGATAAAAAAAGGTTTAAGAAAATATTTGTAATAGTATTTGGTTAAAATTGTTACGAGACAAATTTTTATATGTAAATAAAAAAATAGGTTCTTACAATGAAAAAAATCATATTTTAGTTTTAAAAAAAATTAAAGTTTAAAACATAATTTTATATGGTGTTCGTTATAAAAAGAAAAAAAGATTATTTACCTAATTGCGGTGATCTTTTATTATTTATTTCTCTCTTGATAAATGTCTTTCATTAGCTTTTATATTCCAACTACCTCTATGCTATAAAACTCCTATAAAATGTATGGTCGGTCATTGGAATTTTTAAAATATAATTTTGATTTTAATATCATAATAAAATAAATTTCTAGTATGATTATGAAAACTAGGTAAAATCCAAAAACAATTTTTGTTTAATCTTCCCACGATATATTGAAATGAAAAAGGATGGGGGATTTGAATAAAAAACTAAAGAAACAAAATTTTAAAAATAAAAATAATAAATTGATATGTCGTTAATTCTATTCAAGGGTCCACACATTTATTTCTATAAATTTATTGATTATTAAAATACTATCATATTTTTTTAAGTCAAGCAAATAAATTCGATATCCCTTAAAGTTAAGGAAAATAGATAAGATTACAAGTAAATTAATTAGATAAAACTCTCTAATCAATTTCTTACCATTAAATGAATTTAATATTGAGAGCAATTCTTATTTACTCGACATTAGTCTTAGGAGTAAAGTTAATGAAATTATTTTAAGCAAATATTTAAAAACTTGATAATTTAACTTAGTTTATTTTTCCTTAATAAATTAAGATGAGAGTTGTAGCAATTAAATTAATTCTTTTGCTTCTAATTCTAGTCCCTAACAACAATTATGGATTGAAAAAAACTAAAAAGCATACATGCTATCTCAAAATAATTTAATATAAGCTTAAATAACAATCAATAGCATAATCCTAAATAAGAAAAAATAAATACTTGAATATGAAAGAATTACAAAATTAAGGTTACCCTTCGTAACTCGCTAATGAAGATGATGTGTATTCCTTTTAAACCAAAATTAGAAATTTGTTCGTAGTTGCTAAAAAAATGATAAAAATAGAGAAAAAAAGAATGTTGCAGAGCTCTTATTTCAATCATGTTCTGCTATATTTATTCTCTCTCTTGGATGCTAAATTTCTTTAGAATTCTTAAGCTAATTAAAAGTCCTTGAGCTACTTAATTCCTTCCTTCTTTATCCAATCCTTAAGGTTAGTTAAATTCCTCAGAATTTGTGTTCAAAATGGACTTTGCTATTGTTAGGACTCTGTTATTGTCACAACTCTACTATAATTCTAATTCTGATGCAACTTAGATTTTATTTCTGACTTGGATTTTTTCAATATTTGACCATCCCAGCTATATTCTTTCATTTATAACATGCTGGAGACTTGATCTATACCTTTATTAGGTCATAAGACATATCATTTTCATGTCAGACTCTCAATCATATTGGGATGCTCTACACCATTAGTTTTCTCATTAGATCAAGAGAACAATCCAATCCTTCAGATTGCGTCTAAATGTTTGCCTTCAAAATGATTTTATCTGACCTGGAATCCTTCATAAAAATTATAGTTTTAAATGTGTAGATAAGTTTGAGATTTTAAATAATATGATTTTGACTTTCAAGGACAAAGATATGCCATTTTGAATTTTGAATATATAGTGTGTAAGTAGAGAATCCTGCTACACGTAATATATCGGCCTGATTTTGCAGGTCTAATTAGAAGTTCAAACAAACTCGAATTTTTGTCTATAATACCTTCTTGGAAAGCTTGATATATGCACTTTAACTTTGATTCAATCCACATTCATATTGTGAAATTATATCTTGGTGAAAAACTTATCACAAGAAGTAAGGTCTGCAACATAAAATATAGAAATTCTTATCTTTTAATAATTAATTCACAAAGTTTTTTAGGCATGCCAAAATCATATAAATAACTTTCAATAAGCTCAAATAATCTCAAAATACATTAAAAAGCATAGTGTAAAGAAATAAAAACATATATGTATATATGTATATTTTGCACTATCAATATAATTAGCACTAGCTTTTTAGGTCTTTTGCCTAGTAATTTGCTTATAAATTATATTTTGAGGCTTTACTTAGCAATTTTAAACTATTTAATTAAGAAGGGTTCTTAGAATATATATTTACTTGATATGTTTTTCATGTTCCGCTATGGGTCAAATGTTTTTTAATCTAAAAAAAGTGCTAAGTTAAAAAAATTCAAGTCTCAAGTTATAGGTTCAAATGAAAATTTAAATAATATTAAAAAACAACAATAAATAAAATTGATAAAAAGAACACCAAAAAATAAAAATAAAAAATCATCTTGAAAAAGGTGAAAAAAACAAGAAAACTCATGTGAAACTTCTAAACATAGTCTAATTTTAAAAACTTGCAACTCTTTAAATCATGGACTCAAGTTGAATCAAGAAGCTAAACTGTCAACCAATTTAATTTTAAATAATAAAATTATAAAAAATATTAATAGAAAGACTTGCAAAAATGATAAAAAGAATAAGAATAAAATTTGAGAGAAAAACAACTAAGAAGGATGATATTTGAAAAAAATAATCTCAAATTAAAAAATAGCAATTAAAAAAATAAGTAAAAATTTAAAAGATTAAAAAATTATAGGAGATTAAATTGAAAAACATTTGAAATTTGATAGATTATTTATATATTAAAATTAATAAAAAAACAAAAAAAACCCCAAGAAAACTCAAGTGAACCTCCTAATCCTAATCTAATCTTTAAAACCTGCAACTTGTGAAATTTTGGACATGGATTTAATCAAGAAACTTAACTCTTAGTAAATTTAATTTTAAAAGATGAAATCGAATAAAAAATATTAATAAAAAAACATGTAGTGAAAAAAATAGCATAAAAAAGAATGGAGATAAAGTTTGATAGAAAAAAACCCTGAAGAGGATAAAATTGAAAAAAATAAAAATGATCCAAAAAAATATATTGCAATTAAAATAATGGGGACCAAATTTAAAAGATTAAAAAATCATAGGGGTTGAAATTAAAAATATTTATAATTTAATAGATTATTTATAAATTAAAAAATAACAGGGGTTGAAATAGAAATAAATTCTTGAGTGCTAATCCAACAAAATCAAAACACAAAAAATAACAAAAAAAAGGATAAACAAATAAGAAAATATCAGTTTACAAACAGGGAAAAAAAAAAAAAACAAAGCAAACTCGACGAACCTCTTAAATTTTGTCTAATATCTAAAAGTCACAACATGTGAAATCTTTGACCCAAATCCAATTAAAAAATCTAATTCCTAACCAATTCAATAAATAAAATAGTGAGGATCAAACTAAATAGAAAAAACAAAAAAAAATACTATAATTTAAAAAGTTTATAAAATGATGCCAAATAAAATAAACAACAATTATAAGAACAAGTGCTAAATTTTAAAGATAAAAAAAAAACATTTAAATGAATAGAGGCCAAATATTAAAGATTAAAAAAATTATAAGGGTGAAATTAAAAAATATTTGTAAAAATCAAGCAAATCCGGACAAATATCATAAACCTGGTCAAATTTTAAAAATTCATAACTTGTGAAATCTTAGATCCGGTTCCAATCAAGATGTTTATTATGAGCCAATTTAAATATATAAAATTTTAAAAGTTGTCAAAGCAAAAGAATAAGGATTAAATTTTATAAAAAAAGGGTGAATCATAAATAACATCATTTATAATTTAGAATAAAAACTTGTTAAGGCTAAAAAATGACAATTAAAAGAAGAGAGATTAAATTTAATTGGAAAAAAAAAGTAAAGAAGGGTGAAATCGTAAAACAAAATCAATTGAAAAAATGATTCCACATAAAAAATAACAATCAAAATAATGATGATCAAATTCAATAAATTATACAAGATAAAAAAATTCATAATAAAAAGAAAAACAACCAAATCTAAAAAACCAACAAAATAAAGGGTTGTTCTTGAATTTTTAAGGGGGAAGCTGTGAAAATCGAGGCAGGGAAAGAGAGAAGAAGAGAGAATAAATGGTTGTTGGTGTCAAAGCGCTTAAAATATTGGCAAATACTCCATCTCATCTTATTTGGGATACCGAGACCTTTCAAATACCACCTGAAAAGGCATCGTTTTATGATTGGACAATCTATTATGCGCCGCCCGAATAATAAAAGAGTTTTCCACACGCTCACGCATGTTGTATATGTACTAATATTTTTTTAAATTATATCTATGAACACTTTTAAAAATTACAATAAAAATAATATAAAATGACAAAAAAAACTCATAAATGAAAGTTCAATTGGTTTTGTTTTTAAGAGCAACAACATACTTGCACTGTTCTAAAAATTAAAATATAAAATATCTATAAATAATAAGTATTTAATTATTTTATTTTAAAGTTAAATTAATAATTTTATTATACAAAATAAAACAAAATTATCAAACTAACCCATATAATGTTTTTAAATTATATTATAATAAAAGACAATTTTACTCCTAAGCTTAGTGCATTTCCGATAAACATCATAATTGTAGCATAATAACTTTCTTAGCGAATTTATTTTTATTTTTTAATGTGAATCAATGACAGTCAAACGTGACAAAAACATAAAGAATTATGACAGAGTTTAGCCTGCGCTACCAGCTTACACGGTCTTGCATTAATTCCGAATATAAATATTTTTTATTCCCGTCAAAGTGCTGATTTCGCCGTTAACTATGATTACCTTTTACTGAATAATGTTGAACGTGTACATTTAAGAGGCGTTTGAAGTTGAGGTTTAATTGATATTTTTATTTAAATTATTTTTTAAAATTATTTTTGATAAGTTGATATTAAAAATAAATTTTAAAAATATTATTTTAATGTATTTTAAAAAACAAACAACATAATATACTAAAAAAGCACCCCTTAATTTGTCCTAAATTATTTCAGGACTGGATTTCCTTGCTATAATTCATAGAAATATAAGATAACCACAGCGTGCTTCCGTGTCCATTTCTCAGATTAAACATGTGCTTGCATGTATTCAAAGAGAATATTAACGATAATTTTTATCACCCAACAGCTTGATTTCTTTGCACGAGCCCTAAAGAGAAAAAACAAATGCATGCTGGTGAAGGCCAGGTTTAAACTAAAAATTACTTGTATAACAGCGATGATTACATTAGTTAAAAAAACTTTAAAAATAAATAAGATATATTTATTAATTATATTTTACAAAATAAAAATTATCTTCATTTAATAAAAAATTCTAAATACAAAACCAAGATTGCCCGACACCTTATTTATCACACATGCATATTAAATAGTAATAAAATATTTTTTTAAATATTTTATTTACAACTGTTTTCAAAATCATCATTTTAACTCAAACTCACTGATCCATGGTAATGATGCAAAGAGATGTGCGACATAAAAGATAAAATAAAATTCAAGGGGTGGACCTGGAACAAATTTCCATCCACGGCATTCCAAAAATTCCACGAAAAACGCATAACAAAGCATACTGACATCGGTTTTCTTCAGATGATACAGTCAAATCGCAGAAAAGAGAAAAAAGGGCCTGGCGGCGTTAAGGACTTCACTTTCAGCAGTGGAGAAGTTACCTGGAATGTCCGTGGATGATGCAGGACACTAATTGTAACGTCAAACTTACATTGCGATAATTATTTATTGGAATCTTTTCTACTCTGACCATGAGAGGAGAGGAGGTTCTTCAGCTAAACAAAGCTGCAACCTTGATACAGTTTACCAGGTATACAGTTTCTATTCATCTTAGATGTTAATTAGATTTGTGATTACACAGCACCCCACGTGCCAATTTTTTTTTAATTTGGGAAAAAAGATATTTATATGAATGTCGTATCTTATGCATGAAGCATGAAGAATTAGATCGTGCTTAATCAGTATTGTATCAGTTGGATGGCCTGGATTTCTCAGCAAACGACTGGACTCGTTAAATCTCGATAAAATTAACAACTTCTTGATGGGTTAAGTTCAAATTTTATTTTGAGAGGGACAGATTGACAAGAAAGGATAGGAGAGGAGACCAACTTAATATGTGTGTGGACGGGCCTTCGTAGCTTCGGCGGATGATTTTGGAGAGCAGCAGTGCATGAATATTTAGGTCATCGCGTGTATGATTATTTTTAAAGCTAACCAATGAAAATCTTGAAACCTTCTATTCTATTGGATAAACTTTCATCAAACAAATCCTTAAGATTGTGTTTGAATAGTGTTCTATCTCTTATCAAGTGCAGATGTTTGATTAGTGTTCTATCATAGACCAGCTTTGGCTTTACTATAATAAATCAAGCCAGGGCTGGTCTATGATGCAGTATGTATATTTATATATAATTTTACGGTAGAATAATACCAGCTCTTAAACCGCTGAAAGTCAGATTCCGCGTTCAAAATTGACTAGATTTCCCAATCCAAAGAAAAAGGATCTGACTATTTCCATTTTTTTTTTAAAAATATGCAGTCGTCTTGATGATCATCAAAATACTGTCAGTAGAAAATATAATCGACTGGAAGAACAAAACAAAACTTCTTTTGTTTGCAATTCGAAGGAAATTTACATTTTTTCGACTTTTCCAAAATAGTTAACTATATATGTTTATCTGTATTTACGTATGTTTATATATAAGAATGAAGTGTATTTATCATTTTTACTGCTCGGAAAGCATTGTTTGAATTGGGAACGACAGTATGAAAGGGGAAAATCTCTTTAAGTCGTCAAAATAGTTTTGTTTCCTCATTGCTAGTAATTGTATTGGACATTTTACTCAATGCTGGTAAAACTATTTTGTTTAAATAATTCTGTTTTCTATTTTTACGTAAAAAATAGGTCATTTTATTAATTTTCACTGTATATATATAATAGTTTAAAAACTGGATACATGTTCTTGTGCGTTCAGAAAAAAGAAAAAACCTGGAATACTAAAAGTAATTCCTGATAATCTATTAAGAAAAACTAAAATTTAAATGAACACTAAGTTCAGTTTCATTCACGTAGGATAGTTTAGATTATTTAGCCCAGCAAAAATTACTTACATATTTAGTTCCTTTTGTCATCGAACGTATGCATTGACTAATACAAAGCCCCTACTCATTCAAACTCGATTTCAACAAATTCATATTGATGACTTCTTCTTCTTCTTTTTTTTTTTAAAAAAAAAAATCCTCAGAAAATGATTCCCTGAAATGAAACCTAGTGAGAGGTTAGTTATAAATGCATAACTCTAGTTCAGAACGATATACTCGCCATTTGCTAGCCAGCTTTTTCTAGTCAAATGGCTGCCATGACTGCCATTCAGTATGTCATTGCCCTCTTTGTCCTCTGGTTTATCACCGTCTTTCTTCAATACATTTTCAAGAGACCCGGCAAGAAACCTGCCGGTTATTGCCCCCCTCCAAGCCCACCAACACTTCCTTTGATCGGTCACCTCCATTTACTAACCCCAGTAGCATACAAAGGCTTCCATGCTCTCAACAACAAATATGGCCCTCTCCTCTATCTCCGTTTGGCCACGTATCCTGCTGTTCTTGTCTCATCAGCTCCAGTGGCCACCGAGATCTTCAAGGCACAAGATGTCCATTTTGCCTCTAGAATAAAATCCCCCTTTGAGGATAATTTACTATTTGGAAGCTCAACAAGCTTTTTCAATGCCCCATATGGGGATTACTGGAAATTCATGAAGAAGATTTGCATGACAGAATTGTTGGGGAGCAGCCAGATGAAGAAGTTAAAGAATGTTAGGCATGAAGAAGTTGTGAGATTTTTGTCTAAAATGTTGGAGATAGGTAAAAAAAATGATGTTGCCGATTTGAGTGCTGAGGTATTAACAGTAGCAAACAACGCTACTTGCAGGATGATCATGAGTGCTAGGTGTTCAGGGGAAGATAATCAGGCTGATCAGTGTAGAGGGCTGGTGAGTGAATCCTTTGATCTCGCTGCAAAGCTTGCTGTATGTAACTTGTTTGGTCCCTTGAAAAGGATAGGTATTTGGTTCTTAAGAAAGAAAATTGCTGATGTGCCCAAAAGGTATGATGAATTGTTTGAGAACATCTTGGTAGAGCATGAGGAAAAAGCAAAGAGAGGAGGTCCACACATGGAGAATAAAGACGTGATGGATATTCTCTTGGAAGTTTATCACGATAAAAATGCTGAAATGAGGATAACCAGGAAGCAAATGAAGACTTTCTTTCTGGTAATTATTCTCTCATCCCTTTCCCTTCTTCATTAATTTACAAATCTTTCTTGTAATTATACATGTTGGGATGATTTGTCAAGAATAAACTGTCTTAATAAATATCCCTTTTAATTCTTTTCTCAGGATCTTTTCACTGGAGGTACGAGTACTACAGCAGATGCCATACTATGGATCTTAGGGGAGCTTGTCAACCATCCTGCATCGTTCAAGAAGCTGAGAGAGGAGATAGATTCAGTTGTGGGGACAGAGAGGCTTGTAGATGAAGCAGATATCCCAAATCTGCCCTATTTTCAAGCATGTGTGAAGGAGGCAATGAGACTACATCCACCAGTGCCTTTATTTGATAGAGTATGCCGTGAAGATTGCAAACTTGCAGGACATGACATCCCCAAAGGAATTACAATGATAATGAATGCATACTCTATCATGAGGGATCCGAAGATATGGGATAACCCCAACGACTTCATTCCAGAGAGGTTCTTGACAGAACACGACAACACCAAGGGGCAAAACCTACAGATTTACGTCCCTTTTGGCGGGGGAAGGAGAATGTGCCCTGGGACCAACATGTCCTCAAGTTTGATCAATTGCAGTGTTTCAGCTATGGTTCAATGTTTTGATTGGAAGGTGGTTGGAGGAGATGGCCCAGATGGATCAAAAGTTAACATGGACACTAAAGCAGGTGTGACTATGAGCTTGGATAAACCATTCATGTCCACTCCTGTTCTCCACCGCAATTTATTTTCTGCCTGAATCCCTAAAGAAGAATCTCTCAATTTATGCATTTGTTCTTCCTATCTATAAACGTTGGCTTATCTAATTCTAGCAATCTACTCTCAAAACAAATCACACTTCTCGGTGGCAGGCAATGCATGCTTCTGATGTGTTTTTTTACCCCTTGTTTTTCATAAGTAGTTAGGACAGGAACCAAAACCTGTTCTCTATCCCTTCCTTTATGAGATGTGGTCGTTTTTAGTGCATTTAACGTGTCCATACGTTTGTTAAATAATGTGCTACACACACGTGTACACTTCAATTATAAAGAGAAAATAATAGTATTGGCACGTTCCTCCAGATGATGAGTATTTGGCACGTTGATGGATGATTTCTATCATTTTTTTCTATTATTGTTTTATCTTGTAATTTCACCATCTAATTAAGACGACGGATCAACAGTCAATAAAATTTCCGTACCTTATTAAATTTATCTACATGAGAAATTATGATCGATATGTTATTAATTATTTCATCTCATTTTTTATACTAAATATGAAAAAAAAAATCATATTTAAACATAACCAATTAAATTGATGATTTGGGTGAATTTAATAATTTATTTTAGATGGGGAAAAAAGTTCATCTAATGTTTATAAAACTATATCGATGTAAAATTCACATGAGAAATTTGGACAGCCCTACCCCACTAGAGGGGTTTTGATGGAATATTTAGAATCCAAAAATTATTCATATGTAATTTCACCCTATAGAATTAAAAAAATTTAACAATCACTTTTAATTATCATTTCTTCGTTTCCATTTATCAACTTTTTTTATTAGATTATGAAATACCATTCATCTTAAAATATATATATTACAAAAATTAATTAGATTATGAAGCATACATATACCATTCATTTTCAAATATATATTTTGATTTTTTTCAAATAAATTGAAGTTATTCATTTCACATTGCATTACCTGAAGATTTTAAAATATTGACAGGATATTCCGTTATTATAAACACACTAATTCTACTGGTGTAAAAATCACCGATGGATTTATCGATAAAAACATGTTGTCAGGAAATATCTTGTTGTTGATATCATATCTATTGATAATTTTATTAGTAATTTTTATATCGATGGATATAATGACAAATTATTGTTGTTAGTCCCTAAAAGGAGGCCGACCAATATCTGTTGTCAAATTTGTTGGTGAATATTACTGATGGAATTTTGACGGATAGTTTTATTGGCAGTATGCCTATCTCACTGATAGTTGTCGTTAGTCCCTAAAAGGAGGCCGACCAATATCTGTTGTCAAATTTGTTGGCGAATATTACTGATGGAATTTTGACGGATAGTTTTATTGGCAGTATGGTTGTCTCACCAATGGTTTTGTTAATAAAACACCGATGATATATTTTATCAATGATTCTGTTAGGGTGAATCACCTAGAGATAGAAATAATACCCCATTTTATAAATACAAGAGGGGTGGTGTTTTCAAAAAGAGAGGTTCTCAAGGTTAGTTTATTGATATGCTTATTAGGGAAGGACATTTAGGCAATGTACTTGCCAGGTTGTTGGCAAGCTACGATTTTCACATCAGCAATGCATATGTTATTAGGGACTTCATCCTTGAGGATCTGAGACAACCTAATTTTTTTTTAGGGTCTTTGGTAGGAACATGAAATAGACTCCTATGGGATCCCCTCTCTTGAGCACCTCTAGTAGGAGAAGTGGGCATGCCTCTGCATGAGGATCTTTAATAATGGTATGACATCCTCCCGAACCTAGGCCCTAATCTAATGGACCAATATCCCTTGTTGCTCTTTTCATGTTCTAGCCAAAACTTGAAATCTTCATAAAAAACTGGAGTACTTCTCTTTCTTGAACTAGGCCTGATGTTTTTGAGCTTTATTGATTCTTATTGAAAAAAAAAGATCATTTAAAAACATTTTATGTCATCATATATCCTGAGAAGGATGTTCAAAGACTACATTAAGTTTTGGTCATCATTTCATTCCCTAAGAAAAACCTTATACCCATGAAAAGAAGCCATATGGATTTAAGGATCCAACGATGCTAGGACGGACATATAAAGATTCAAGGGAAAGATAAAAAGGGTTTTCCCTACTATGGGCATATGTTTTTTTCTAATTTTCACAGAGAATACCCAAGGATTTGGTGAGCTACTAATGAATTAGCATTTATTTATTTATGTTTATTTGTTTTAAACTACTCTCCAAATGACTAACTATAAAAAAGTTAAGACCCATTATTCTTGGACTGAGCTCAGATGCTTATGAGTATGGTGAGTTGTCAGACCCATCATTTATATGCTCACTAAGTGCTAAACCTAGACATATGTGGGTTTGATGAATTGTTAGGCTCATCGCTCTTGAGTTCAGTCAAGCACTGAGCCTAAATGCCCTTGATAATCATAAATATTTTATTTTGATAGAAGTGTAAATAAAAAATATTGTATCATGATGGAATAAAAAATTAAATATATTTTATCTTGATAGAACATGTCAACCTATCCCCTGTAAGAAATAGAAGTACATAAGGGACTATATAAGAAGAAAGAAAAAATGATCGCACTAATTTTAGTTTTTTCTCTCTAGTTACAAGAACTAATCTATCTTAAAAGTTTTTTTTTTTTAAAGTATAATTGATCTCTCTTTTAAAAGTTTTTTTTTCTAAAAGTATAATTGATCTCTCTTTGAATCAATACTAATTTAATTATTAGAGAGTCTTTAAATAAATAAAGAGAATCTTTTGTAAGTAACAATGATGATCTACCTACAATTTCATCACAAAAGGGTAATTTAGATTACTAAAACCAAGATATTAATAACTTTAAACTAGGCCTAAGCCCGACCTTGAAGCCATGGGATAAAACATGACCTCATTAGTTTTCTTGGCATTTTGTTTTTGGATTTTTTCTATAATGTTCTTGCTATATTCAATAATTTTGTTTGCATTATGATTGGAAATGGATGATTCTTAGTCACAATCCTTATATTTTGTTTGTTTACTGGTTGGTTTGTTAGTTCAGTGCTGCCATGCATGGTTAAGTTCTTGATTTTCTTTTATTTTTTTTTAATTGGGTTTTATGCCTTCTTCAACTCATAAGACATGAAGAAGAATGTGTTGCTAGGTCCCCTTTGCATTTTGTCTAAATCTTTCTATGTTGTATTTTAACTAGTTTTAGTCAATTTTCTCTGCATTGCAGTTGTCCATGGATGATTCTCCATCATGATTGCTTATATTTTGTTTGTTTGCTGGCTTGTGGATTGGTTTTACCATGCTTTGCTTCTTGCTTTTTGTTTTGACTTTTTGGGTTGTGCTGCCTCCTTCAACTTTTATCACATGAACATTGATGTAATTAATAGTTTCCTTGGCATTTTCTATGCTGTATTTTAACATTTTTCGTTAATTTCATTTGCATTCCAATTGAAGAAGGATGATTCTTTGACATGCTTGCTTATATGTCGTTTGTTTTCTGGGAGGTAGGCTTGTCAAGTGCTGTCATGCCCAGTTTCTTCATTTTTATTTCTAGGGGGACAAGTACCTGGGTTTATACCCGTTGATTGCTTTGTTCTTTGTTTACAAATATATATTTTTGTTGTCATGTGGTTATGTTACGCTGTTTTATATATATATATATATGTTAGGAATTAAGATATCCAGATCAGCGTGTATATTTGGAATTCTTGTGCTTATATTTATAGAAATTTTCTCATATAAAAATAAGATAATTTTTTACACAAAAACATGGCTAAAACAACTTATAAACAGTAAGATTTCATCTCAAAATTAAAAAAGAAACATATTCTTGAGCCCAAGATTTTTATCATTAGACCAACCTTTGAGGTTGATTTTTTTTGTTTGATTAACTTAAATATTTAGACTAGTTTATACATATTTTAATTAATTTTATAAATTTTAAAATTAATAAATATATAAATATTTTGTGATTCTAAAATTTATAAAACTTGAACTAATATTTTTAAAAAAATTAAATTTAAAACCCAACAAATTAAATTATGATCTTAATAAAGGATAATTTTGTGTACATTTTTGCATGTAATGTTATGGTGTTGCCAAACGGACCAAATACATGTCCCCTGCATGAAAACGTTGCTTCAGACTCTGAGCCCAAAGTTATATCCCCTCAAATACTCATCTATTAACCAGTATAAAAGCATCACACACACACATTTACAAAATATTTCCCTCGCACATGTTAGTATCACGATTCCTTCAACAGGGTTCAATCCCCGCCGAAGATGGCAAGAATGTGCATGCAAAAAACAGGTGGAGTAGGGCATCTGTAATTTCCACACCAAACAAATTAAGAAAAGAAAGGGAATGGCTTGCAGTACTAGAAACAAATAACAAGTGGAGGGCATTTGTAATTTTATAATCTAGGCATGTTTTAAAGCTGGGCTGGTGCCTTGCCAGGCGTGGAGGCGTCTTTGAGTCCTCAGGCTACGGAAACACTAGGGGATGATTTTTTTAGCTCAGAAAATACATCTAGAGGTCGTAGTTTCCATGATAAAATAGGGAAAGTAGATTATTTACATCTAGTTTGCTACTTGTTAAGGCTTTAATTTCGTGAGTTATCAAAAAATTATCATTCTTTGGTGTAAATAATTTAAAAAATCATATAATAATATAGAAATTTACTTTTTTATGTCCATAGAATACTGAAAACTTTTTCCAACTCATTTCCATAGATGATCGAACATTGAAAAAAAAATTCATTTGTCAAAATTATTTTCATAATTTATTAATAAGAGATATCCCATGAGGTCGCTTATTTTCTTTATTTATTATTTTTTTAAAAATCAAAAGTTTAGTCTCCAACGTATTATCCTTAATTTTTATTAATTAAATTTCAAATATTTTAATTCTATTAATTTTGCTAATGATAGAACAGTCTCACTCTCCCCTTCATTCATTTATAGTTACTGGTAAAAAAAAATTTGAGTACATAGACAACGATAATATTTTTTAAAAGGTAAAAAAATATGATAATTGAGTCATATGATAATATTTTTTAAAAGGTAAAAAAAATGTTTAAAAATCCACAATCATTTCAATGTAAATGTTACCTATCACAAAAAGAACTTTATGAGATGACACGAATCCAATTATAAAAACGTGAATGATAATATTAGAAAAATCATATAAATTGCTAGAGCAATGTTCTAGAAAAGCAAACCACCTAACAAAACAAAATAAAATGAAGAAAAATTAATACTAAAAGGTTTCAAGACATCATAAAAGATGGGGGTAATAATATATGGAGAGCCAACTTCAAGTTTTCTTCTATTTATTTTAGGCCGTCGCCGTTACCTATTCCCTGTTTTGAATCTTAATAGTTCACTATTCTTATAGTCGGTCCACACATTTCTTTATTCGAGATCATAATTTGTGCGAGTACATTGAGTAAGGCCACCGTGTTCAAGTGAAGAACAATTAGCAGACCTCCTATGCAAATAAATAAATCAATAAATAAATAAAACAGACATCCTATGCCCCACTTGGATACAATAACTTACGTTGTTGTTTCTTTACTTTAATTTTGATTTGTTATTCCAAGTGTGGACAGAGGAAGCGCTGCTTTGTTGTCGAAATTTTTGTGTGGTTAGGATTTAAAAAAATATACATATATTAAAAAACTATTTTTAAAAAATTTATTTTTAACATCAATATATTAAAATAATTAAAAATATATAAATAAAGTTTAAAAACAAGTTACAAGTGCAACCCAAACAGCCATCAAATAAGCAGCTTTCACTTGCATTACAAGGGGATGGAAACAAATACCAGGCCCCCTCCTCGTGCACGTGGTTACCGTTTTAATTGATAAATGGCAAATCTGCCTTAATTATTCCTTCTTCTTCTTTTTTCATGTTTTTTATTTTTATAATAAAGAAGCTCTCCTCCTGAGGACCCTTTGGATTGTATATGTCATAAAGATGTCTGATCCACTTAAATGGAGATATTAGATAGGAAGTAATATTCAATTGTTTGTGTTGAATTTAAGAAAGGAAGCTTGTACCACTTAATACACACACCCACACACACCCACCCACGCTCAAAGTGTTTATAATATGGGGTTTTCTACGAGTTGTGTATTTCTACAAATTCTTTCTTGGATTCTGTCTCTCAAGAACATTTCATCTATTTTGTTGGTTAAGATACATTTAATAATTATTTACTTGTTTAGTGAATAAAAATGGATTAATGACATGTTTTACTCCTATACTTTTAGTCTTTAATTATAATCTTCCATGTAAACTTTTTTTATATCTAGATTCTACTCTACTATTGAGTTTTTTCTTTTCTTTTTTTTTTCTCTCAATTATGTTGAATCATGTAATATGTGTCCAATATATGCATTGGTTGATAAAATCATTACTTTAAAACAAATATATATAGAAAAGGACAAAAATGAATAACAAACATAAACCTATGAAAATTTATTATAAAATTAAAACAGAAAGAACTTAGTTACCTATATACTCCTTTTTTAAATATTTAATATTATTTTAATAAATACCAAAAAAATATTAGCATCTAAGGAGAAATTTGTTATGAAATTTGAGCTCATAATTCTTATCATTTAGTGGACATGAGAGCTTAAAAGTCATATTTTCCTGGTAGCATTTAATTTTTTTATGTGTCAAAAAGGAAAAAAATATCACATATTTATCATAAAAATATATATATAACTTATCAAAATCTCGTAGTACAATAAGATTCCTAGAGCTACGTGTACTTAAACTGAGTGTTTGGCTTAGATTGAAGAGATTGGATCTAACAACTTGCCATACCTATTTATTTTTTAGTTCAATGCTTGATTCGATCCAATGATATTGCGTTTGGTAGTTTATTAGACTTGTACATGTTTAGACACAACACTTGGATGGATCCAAGGATGTTAGATCTAATAGCTTGCAATACTTGTACATGTTTAGGTTCAGCGCATAACTGAGTCTAAAAATGCTGAGTCTGGTAACTCGCCAGACTTACACATGCTTAGGCTTAACACTTGGTTGAGACCAAGAATACATCTCTTCGAATCTATATATATTTGAGTTTAGTATTTAATTGAGATCATGGATGTTAAATTATCATCCTTATTCTGATTCCTTTAAAATGAGGATTCAAATAAAAATAAAGCATGGTGTTCCATCATTGAAAAAATTTCATTTGATAGGAAAACAATAATAAATATGAGTTAGTATTTTTTATAAAAAAAATTGTGTTTGTTAGTTTAATTATTTATTCTTTTTTATTTTTTATTGTACATTATAGCCTTTTAATTTCTATTTTAAATATTTTTTATGCATATACTTTTTAATATTTGTAACTAAACTCTCACCTTTGTTAATTTGATGATAAATTTTTGTTGGTTTAGATTTTTTTAATTAAAATATTCTTTATTCTTTATTTTTCTTTATATATAGTTTTATTTTTCAAGTCATGATCTTATTTAGTGTATATATTTTCTTACATGTATTATTTGATTTAATGGAACTCAACAGAAGGAAAGAAATCTTAATGAAATACATAATAGAATGGTAGTATTCATAAAAAGAATAAAATTACATAAGGGAAAAATACATAAAGGAATAAGAGAATAGGAGCAAAACATGTTATTAATTTATTTTAATTAGTTAAATACATAAATGATAGACTTGTTATTTTTTTACCAATAAAAATAGAAGAAAGGGATTAAACTTTAACATTTGTAATCCTTCCTTCAAGGACAGAGTCCATAAAAATTTTCTAGAATAATCTATAAAAATGCAAAAGTTAAAAGGTAAAAAAACTCTATTAACCTATAATTATCCATCACATGATCCTTACCTTGAAAATCTTGCAATACACTGAGAAGTTGAATCCCACTTCAACTGTTTTTCTTGCATTTTAATAAAATATCTCAAATTAATATCTAAATCTTTTTAATCTATTTATCACTTTTAATAATTTACATGATCAAATATCTTCATAAATAAATCTAGATATATTTTTTTATTTTTTATTTCAATTTATATATAGTAGCATTTTTTTACATTAACATTAAATGTCTAAATGCCTTTATTTCTCATTAATGATTTTTATTGTTCTTATAACTTAATTTTTTATTGATGATTTTCAATGTTTAAATGATTTAATTTTTCATTGATAAATTCCACACAACAATTCAAGCCAAGTTTAACATGGTACATGTTACCATGTTCAAGCTAATCCTTTCATTTGCTATAATTATAATTTTAGCCAGAAAGCTTTTGCCATCTTTTAAAAAAAATTTCTTCATTAAACATTTCATCCTCAAAAATTTTAAATACAATTAACTCAAATCATCTTTTATATAAAGATGATACATACACAATTTCTTCAAAATATCATAATTATTTTCTTCTCATCAAAATCAACTTATAATCAATCCCATAACTTATCAAACACATGATGTGTAATTAATTTAAACCACTCTTTACATAAAAAATGTATATATCAAACCTTTCAAAACATAAGTAAAATAATCTCACATATTGTTAAATCAATTTACAATAAAAATTATACATTAAATTTATCATTATTTCTTTCGATTTACATCAACTCTAGCACACAAATTCTATAATTAATTTTACATATATAACCTTTCAAAACACATCTATAATGGTTCCACATATCATAAATTAATTTACAAAGATTCTAATCACAATTACATACTTAATTCATCATTATCACATATAATTTACATAATTTCCAGCACTAATTATACATCTCAAATCTTCTAAAATACACTAAAAATGACCCAACACATCACAATTTAATTTATAAATATTCACACAATTTATCAAACAAATAGTATGTAATTAACTCAATTCATCCTTTATCTAAGGAATATACAAACCCAATATTGAATCAATTTCAAATGCAAATAAAATTAATTAAGTCTTAATAATCCACCTTTAGTAAGTCTACATTTATTGCTGGAAAACATCTTAAAAACTGTTTTTTACAACTAGGGACCAAAATGCAATTTTCTTAAAATTAAAGGTCAAGTCGTTTTTTTTTACAAAATTGAAGGACTAAATTGAAAATATTATAAATCAATGACTAAACCGAATTTCATCATACTTAATCCCACAATCAGTTTTGCCCAAATTTCCAGGATAAGTTGCAAGGGTCAAATCATAATTTTTTAAAGTTTTAAGGACTAAATTATAATTTTTATAAATCAATGATCAAAATAAAATTTGATCATCTTCAACCACAAACCTTTTTTTTTTTTATATATATATATATAGAATGTTCCAGCAAAGGTTTCTTCACAACTCATAAGATTACTTACTAAAAATATATTAATTAATTAAATTCAATCTCAAATAATTATTCTTAATAATCCACTCAAATCAACCAATTTAACCATTACCCATAACAATCATCAATCAATTTTAAGAACAAAAAATTTAAATCTTTAGAAACCCCTATAAAATCAACATCATATTTATCAATCATATCACAACTCATTTTTACTTTAACACTTAATTCCTTTATCATCTATCTCTCAACTTTTTTTTTTTCATTTTTTGCTCCATCTCTTTCTATTCCTCTCACTTATGGTTTTCTCTTTGTAATCTAGATCTTTTTATTTTTTGTTTGACCTTACACCCACACATGTATAAGATTATCATACCCCTAATCATTGATACTTATAATAATGCGCGCATGGGCACTATTGTATTTTCAAATCATTTTTTACTTCACATGTATTTTTATCACAATTTATAAAAAGACTGCAATGTCCTTCATAAATATTTATATTTTTATTTTTATTAAATTCTAGTTTGTTGGTATTTTCGTGTAATCTTCTTAAATTTTAATTGACCTAAAAATTCAATCCAAGGTAAAATAATATGTCAAAAAACCACTCTTAAATGCATAGCTTAATTAAATAGTTGGATTAAGAAATATAATTGATATTGTAAAACTAGTCATTGAATAATTTTTTGTCAAAAATCCAAAATTTGTGTACCATTTCATTTACTCACATCATCGTGATTTTTAATATAATTCATTGATGACTCCTATTCATAACCATCATAAAAATTTACTTAGAGTTTTCACTATTTTTTTGTTAAAATAGCATGATTGTACACGGGGCTTATATCAACAATCAATATTTTCACATGTAAAATCATAATTTTTTTTTTTAGATTGCCACTCTATTATTATAATTATTATATCACCTTTTTTTATACCAATGTATAAATTTTTTTCCTTGGATAATTATTTCACTCGATTAAGGAATTTACGCTATTTGTCACTAGGTTGAGATATATTTCGTGTATCAATTTATTACTTTATTTTGTATGAAATTTAAGTTAAATTTATAAATTTTTATCATTTCCATGTATAACAATTTTTCTTCTTAACTATCATTTCTCAAATAATTTTTTTTATCACTTCTAGCATGGATTTACTAGTTTTAGAACAAGAGTTTACATATAAAATCTATTTTATTGACATAAGTTAGTTAATGGGTGCAATTATTAAAATCGAATTGCATTGATAATCATTCAATTTAATTCAAAAGCATCAAATTTTTTCTTTATAATCGTACCACTATAAAGTGTTGTTTCAAATATGTGTGTGAGCACTTAAGGTGTTAGCCAAGCGGTAGAAGAGACTTGTTCCTTTCATTTGCACCCGAGTTTAAGCTTTATTGTGCATGTCTGTCATCCCCGTGGTGCCTTACATGCTCATTTAGCTTGCAGGATGTTAAATAAATCATAAAATTAATCGTAATACGTGTAAACTAATTCAGACATCCACATAAATAAAAAAAATATTTATGTATCGACATATGCACGAATACCTTGAAGGATGTGAGTCTCTCCTCTCTAAACCAATTAATTTATTCTATTATTTCATCTCTACAACCTATATATTAACTGATAATATATAAAAAAAACTTGTGGCCCAGTTATTGCCAAGGCCACCCGAGGCCTAAGCAAGCCTCACATGGCTTAGTTTTTACCCAAACAATCATTTTTTTCTCCCTCCCTCTCTCTTTTTTTTTTTTTATAATATAGTTTATGTCTTATTTTGTTTTGGGCTGTCGCTACACATGCTATAACTTTATTTATACTTCAACTATAATTATCACATGTGTATACATGCTATGACTTCATTTATATTTCAAGTAGAATCGTCACAGAATTGTCACATGCATAGATGATTTATACATCACTTTACCATATAATTAGTCAAATGTTTATTATAAAATAAGCTATATATTTCCAAGTTTAACGGAGAAGAGCGGGATTTTTCCATCTCAACATGAAAAAAAAAAGTTTCTTTGTATTTTTTTTTTATATATATAATATCTACAGATAACACCTTCTCCCCAACCTATTATTGTCCATGAAAAAAAGCTCATTCCCAGTGAAGCTTTTTCTAGCTTCGGTAATTGGAGAAAATCAATTTATTAAAATGACAAGAATAGCCCTCAAGTTCAAAAGGATAACGGATAGCAGGACTGCATCTAGAACACTCAACAATCAGAACTGACGGCGTCCACAAAATGGAATTGAAACACCTGTTTTGACTGCAACGTGCCTTGTCGAGTGGTCCGCATTTGACTGAAGAAGTTCATAAACTATGGGTGCGATTTAAATAAAATAATTTAAATACTTGAGTTGAAAATTCCCTGGGTAATTATATTATTATTATACATGTACTGAAAAAATAGTTTTTTTAATCTACAAATGTCGTAATCATAAATTGTTTTTAAATTTTGTAGGTCAAGCTATAACTTTTAGGTTTTTTTTAGGAAAAAAATATTTTTTATATATTTTTTTATACTATATATTTATATCATTTTACACTTGATTTATTTATTACTATCATTTATTTATTTATTTATTTTTGTAATATTTACTTCTTTTTTTCTTTACACTTTGTTTTTGAAAATAATAGTAATATTTTTTTATACTTGAAATATTTATTATTTTACACTTAGTCTATTTTGTACATTTATTTTTATTCTTATCTTCATTCTTGTGTACTTTTTATTTTTTCTTTGTATTTTTTTTAAATTATTATATAAAAACAAAGAAAAAAGTGTTTTATTGTAGCAATTACAACATCATCTTATTTTTATATTAAGTTAAAAATTAGTTTAAAGCCTCACATGTTTTTATTGACATACATATATATATATATATATATATATTTATATTTTATTATATTTAAGTATCAATCTTTTAGTTCACAACTATATTTTTTTATCTTATGTCAAAAAACACATTAATAACTCTTAAACATTAATTTTTTTATACTAGAAAAAAATTATTTGACATACAATGAGGCAAATCAAATAAACAAGCTAATATTTTTTTTTATTGATATATATAATTCTTGATTTATTTAATAAAATACATATATAGGCTTTATATTTTATGCTTAAGAATTTTTTTATAAAAAATATATTTTTAAAACTTGTATATTTGTTTTTTTTTAAAAAAAAATTATAACGCTATTCAATTAACTAGATACGTACGGAAGTCATTAATTAGCACCTCAATTAAAATTATTTAGTTCCTCACGGACACTATTTCTCACTCTAAACTCTCTTTTTTGTTCATTTTATTTCTTGAAATAATTTCAAACCTGGTCGCTATACAACTATTTGTTTGAAAGTGAATATCAGGATACATATTTTTTATTGTAGCATAAATATTGCCGAATGGAACGTTGGAAAAGAAGAGCACCGATAGGCCCTCTCTATCTCAATATATGCGAAAACAAAGGACACATGTAAAGACATAAACATGCACAAGCCAAGTGTTAAAATTAAAGTTTTAATTAAATTAGCTAATAATATTTATCATTAAATCAATCTATTATCAACATTAGAGTTTACACGGTAATTAATTACAGCGTTATAGCTTGTATAAAAGATGATGAGTTACTAGAAATACACTTCTTTTTTATTTTGACTCTCTACTAGCTGATTGATTGTGCACACGGACGTCTGAATATCTCTTCAAATTATGGGATTTTCCAATTTTGGTGTTTTTATTCCTGTGTTAATT
Organism: Populus euphratica; assembly: GCF_000495115.2. Classification (NCBI taxonomy): domain Eukaryota; kingdom Viridiplantae; phylum Streptophyta; class Magnoliopsida; order Malpighiales; family Salicaceae; genus Populus; species Populus euphratica. The sequence goes on from NW_011499865.1 coordinate 1,828,929, forward strand.
TACGATTCTAAATTAAAAATGAAAAAAAAATCTTTTCTTAACCCGTAACACCACGTATTTTTCATTATTTTTTGGGTATAAAATCTCCTCCATGTGCTTGAGTGCCCATATATGCCAAATAAGCCCTTTTCTCCATGTTGGTGTAATTCAAATTAGTTTAGATTTGAGATGTCTTTTTTTATCTCTTTTTATCAATGAAAATATTTACTTTTAGCGACCTAAAAAAAAAGAAAAAAAAGGCTTGTACCTTCAAGTGATATTTACAAAATTTTAATTGTAGAACTAAGACCAACCATTCAAACTCGGGAGAAAGTTAGCTATATGTTAACACTTTTATAGGAAACAAAGAGTTTTTAAACAGGCTAATAACATATCCAACATGAAAAATTGTGTTTAATTTTCATACCAATGGACATGTAGAGAAAACCTTCTGCATTTAAATCGAAGTCGAAGGTGATAGGTACTTTCATGAGCTTTTTATATAAATGTAGATATACTTCCTTGTGGGAGGTTGCTAATGGGGTGGGGTGCAATTTTGAAGTATCACAAGTATTTAGTAATATTATGAAAGTTCTTGATTTTTCAGGGGAGGTTTAGTAATAATCTCAAAGGGGCCAGCATGAATCAATGCTTGAAATCTTGGGATTAAAATGATCTTCTGAAAAACTGGCTTGCGATAGCTCCTCACCCACTTTGTCGACGCAGACACATAAAAAAGAGTTTTCTCCCCTCTCCCGTCCCTCGATCAATGCCTCTCTGTATGCATATGCTAGAAAAATAAAAAAATAAAAATCACAGTGAGGTGATATATAAAAAAAAGTCATGGAAAATTCTCCCAACACACGTGGCAGCAGCATACTCCCACCAAACAGAAAGAAGGGACGGCGAAATCTGTAAGAAGAAAATATATAGACAGGGGAAGGCATTATTGTCAATGGTTTTCCGTTTGACTTTGTTTGGTATTACAAATTTTTGGTAGCTTAATTTAAAATTTTTAATTGTGATTAATTTAGTTTTGTAGTTGTTTGGTTAAAATTATGGTTGAAATTGAGTTTGAATAAAAAATAATTTTATATATTTGGTAACTATTTGGAAAAGTTTTTATATCATTTTCGTGTGCTAATATTAAAAATAATTTAAACAATAAAAATAAAATCTCATTTTGATGCATTTTTAAGTAAAAAATACTTTAAACTGTTATCGCTATTATAATTCTAAACAGACAAGCTTTTTAAATTGAGGTTATAAAATAACTAAAATAAACATATATTAATATTGATGGTTTTTAACTGAAATATTGTATATTTAACTACTACTATTACATCATGAAATAAACAATACTTTATATAAAATATTTTTTATTATTTCATTAAACTATCTGTAATTACATCTGCAATCCTCCACTTCTATTTCCATACTCTAAAGAAACATTTTATCATATTATGTAGTGATGAGTGTGCATGATTAAAAACTTCTTGTTAATTTATTGATTGTCCACAATGCCTAAATTCTTTTAAATGATATCTCTCACTTTTATATGAACCTAAATACCTATAATTATTGGAATATCTAAAATCAACCAGACAATACTTACCTATAATTACAAATAATATTCAAATTTGTCAAAGGATTAATAAGAATATCACAAATTATTGTACTTATAATTATATAACAAGTTCTATTGTATAACTACCTTATGGTGGTTTAGGAAATTTTATATTTTTATTGTCAATAGCCTCAAGAAAAATATGTATATCATGAGCACTGCTTTCCCATCCTACCCACACAAATGAGAACTGCATGTTAAAACTATAAGAAGCCATGATGTTTTGAGTTGGTATACCTTTTTTTTTTTTTATAAATGGAATTTGATTTTTAGTTGATAGGCAAGTTCGCACTTGTGTTCCAACAATTGCACGAATACAATTCTACATGAAAATCATTGATAATAGAATGTCATTACTTACTAACATGCAAAAAACAATTTAGCTTCACATTAACAAACATTTGTCTTACTTTGAAATGATGCATATATCTTAGATTCATTGTAATTTCTCGTGGAGTGCTTGTAAAATTCGAGTCCTCTGGTTTTATGATATCTACTGCAAACAAATATACTGCTGCTATAACTTATTTAATGTCTACTAAAAGTTTCTCCTGAATGTTGAAATTGCTCTTAAACCTTCCTATTTGATGCTCTATATAGATGTCCATTTCTGATGTGAGATATCACAATTCCCCCACCTTAAAACTAGCCATCCTCCACTCTAATAAAAAAATATAATAGCCTACCCCTAACCTGTCGTATATTATCTACTTCGAGCCTTACCATCTTCACGATTTTGTTCATGGTGACATGAGCCTACTTTTGAGCCTTGTACCCCAAAACACGTATAATAGGTCATCGACCAACACTACTTATAAAGCCTTAGCTCTAGAAGCTCGCTTCTGATATGGGATATCACACTCCAAGTGCTATTATATATAGAAATACAATCACTTTTATAATCACACTCACATCCTTTTCGAAGGTTTTAACCCTACTTTGTTTCTAAATCACTACACAGGCTCAACAAAGTTAATGTGTCCATTCTAAACATGTTCACACATCGTTTTCAATGTTCTTATAAAATTTTTGTTAACCAACGCATGCCTGTGTTGTATGAAACCTCACACTATTCTCTATGTATATAATTAATATAATACATGTTTATTGCCCTAACTGTATACATAACTAACTTTTTCATATCAAATTCTTGCCTTCAAAATGATTCATCATTCTCATTACTATCATCATCGTCGTCGTTGTCATTGTCATCGTCATCATTTGCCCTATCATCACCATCCCCTCATGAGCTACCATTGTCATCATTACCACGATAATTAATGTGATCAATAACATACTTTATTATGTTTTCATAATCATCATCCAGATCTTCATTGAATGTTGAATTAAAACACACATCTTCCATATGTATAATGCTATTTAGATAAACATATGAATAATGTTAAACATTAGTTATTTGATTTTTTTGGAAAGTATGTTTTATATAGTATTTTTTACAATATTTTTAATTTTTTTTTTTTTACTGGGTCGAACCTGGTTCAAAACATGTAGGCTTGGGTTGGACCCGATCAATCCCTTGTAAAATTTGTAATCAGTCTCTATAATTCATGTGAACAATAGAGACCGACTCCAAATATAGCAGAAAAGAAAAGGAAGAAGGAGAAGAGCAAGATACCCTATGTGGCAATGTCTGGCTAGTGGTCGCAACGGTGAAGGCCAATGGTTAACTAAGGGAATTGCTTGGCCGATGAACAATGATTCTTCCTATTTGTCCTCTATTTCTGCTCTTCTTCCTTCTTTCTTTCTTTGTTATTATCTATTTTTATTTCAAACAGTTTTCTCCCCTCTGATGGTCCTGCTGCTGTTATGGACAGTGACGCAAGGTGGTTCTTGTGGTGTTGAGGAGAAAGGTATGTGGTGGTGTCCCATTTGTTTCCTGTGTTTATTTTTATTGTTACTTTCTTTTTCATTCCTGTTTCGTCGCACAACCTTACTCTCTATTTTGCGAATCAAATGTTGTTTTGTTCTTCTTTTTATTCCACCCTTTTGGTTTGGGTTAGTGAGAGAAAGGTATGTAGTGGTGCCTTTTTTTTTCCCGTGCTTGCCTCTGTTATTCCTTTCCTTTTTGTTTCTATTTCATCGCGAAACCTTACTCTTTGTTTTGCAAATCAAATGTTGTTTTGTCCTTTTTCTTTTTTTTCCCCTCTTTATTTTCCTGTGTTTGCCTATGTTATTCCTTTCTCTTTCATTTCTGTTTTGTGTCCCAACCTGACGCTCTGTTTTGTAGATGAAATTTTGTTTTTTCCTTCTTTTGTTTTCACCCTTTCTAGTTCGTCTCTTCTCTTTATTCCTCATATGTTTTTCTTGTGCAACTTGCATACAACATCTGAAAAGTTATATTGCAGTAAACCATGTGAAAATATATTTGCAATTTGAAAAGATCTACTGCAATGTATCTTGTCTCCATGTAAAAATATTTTTCTCCCCTCTGATGCGTTCAACGTGGGAAAAGTTCTATTATAATGTACCATGTAAGAAATATACTATAATGTATTCTGGCACCGTGTAAAAAGTTTGCCTATCCCTTCAATTTACAACATCACTTCAATTTACACCATTTATTACTTGTTACATGAGAGATCCGTATGCTTTTGATTTTTACTCTTGTAAGTGATATATGATTGGTAAGTTTGTTTAGTATGACATAACTATTTTGTATGTTCTTTCCATTTTCTTCTAGTTAATTACACTCGTATCTAGTTTACATCTATTTTCTTATGGCAAGGACACAATTTAAATGAAATTGTGCAAATATCAAAATATCCTTAGCAGTTGAATTTACAAGTGAAATTTATTCTATCAAATAAAACTATACTTATTGTCTGCATCATCAACTAGTGGCATTTAGACACATATTTATTTTGTCCATTAAAACTACTAGCATTGTCCACATCTTTATTTTATCCATTAAAACTACTAGCATTGTCCACATCATCAACTAAACTTATTAAAATTAATTAGTATTTTCTCAAAATTACATAACAAGATTGCAATTCATCTTACCTAGTAATTACTAGACAACACTACAGTTTTTAATTACATTAATATATAATCCATAACATGAACATAATAAATATTAATGCTCTATGACCTAACTGATTGCAGCATCATTTCTTTATAATGTTAATTGTTTAATTTATGGAGCGTCCAGAATCGACATAAAGGAATTTATTACTCCATATCTTCCTGAAAAATCTATCACTTTATTAATCTGCAAATTTATATAAATGACAAGAAAACTAAAAACATGTTAATTAACATTTTTAATAATATTACCAACAAATAAATGAAAGTATATATTTAGGATCAATATATAGCTCTTCGTCTAAGGTGCTTTACATCGTGTATATATTCTCTGCAACAATTTCATCTTGTTTTCAAGATTACCCAGAGTTGACCATATTTTTCTATTCCTTCTCAAACCTAAAAACTCAGTAGCAAACTCATAAAAATCATCACCGATAATAACTCCTTCAATTGAGTGAAGCTCACTCATAATTTTAGGAATACTACACCCTTTTCAATCTTTACAAATAGATGTTGAACCATTATTATTTGATATGTTGTTAACCATTTGATCCCAACATGACAGAAGTTGTAACCCAATTCCAGAATTTCTTTTCTTCTTCCTAGCTTGAACCTTAGAACGTTCTCTTTCTCTTCTCTTACCACTACTATGTGTGTTGCTATTTCTAGACATATTAACCCCTCTAATAATTTTACAAACATTATCGGCAAAATTTAGAATTTAATCATCTTTCAAATCACCGCTTTCTTCTTCCAAATCAGGTTGTTCAACATTGGTATTTTGATTGCCATCAACACCAACATTATTATCACATAAGACTTCGGACGATGATGTCCACACATACTCGTTAGCAGCAACAAAGTCTGAGAACATTCTGTTGAACTTCATATGTAACAACAGTTTGATACTAGATTACCTAAACTTTTTTGCTCATTTTATTTCCTACACAAAACAAATAAGATTATTTCATGCAACTTTGCCTAATTTATTAATAACTAAACTAAGAATAAAACAAATTGATGATTAAGGATTGCGATAAATAACCTGAATTTTTTATTTCCACCACTCATCACTACCAAAAATGGTTCCCAATTCATTACTCTAGTCCACGCTAGTTTCAAAAATGAGTTTGGTCCATATCCTTCCATCCTTTTTGCAGCCATCCTATTTGTTCTTCAGTTGTGCTTTTGTAAATGAATAACCAGTTTATTATTTGAATGATGTTAATAAATGTTTCTAACTAGTTTTGTCAAAATAAGTATTTGGTCTTATTTCCATATCAATAGCTGATACGATCAAAAAATTGATATCTTCTTCAAATTGCAAGAGTGTGAAGTAATAAATAACTCGGCAAGACTGGGATGAAACCATATGGAGATTAATTATATAAATTATACAACAACAACAACAACAGTAGTAGAAGTAGTAGTAGTAAGTTAAAAAGGACTTTGAGATTGTAAAATTAATGTGAGGATTAAATAATGATAAAAAAATATCAAGGTTAGAGAATCTACTAATGATATTTCAAACAAGAATAGTATAAACTCTTTTTATTACTCAATTAGAAACCACACACAAAAGAGGTTCCAATTC